>NC_139635.1:32934615-32979615 GCF_964638095.1 Poromitra crassiceps | reverse complement strand
AGAAGAGGAGCATTGAGGTAGGTTTAGCAGCACCCATGGGTGAGAGGTGTAGAATGTCAATGGCTCAGCTCTCCTGTCCCGTATTTCCCTTCACAATCACTGAATCTCAGCAACTCGGCAGCACTGCAGCAACTATTGCTCTCAATGCAGTGAGGAGAGAGAGACAGAGATAGAGTGAGAGAGACATAGAGAGAGACAGACACACACACACACAAGAGAGAGAGACATGTGATTGAATGTGGAAATTATAATTTTTAGTATATACCTGAAGAAGGGCGACTAAATTGTAACAAGCTTTTAGCTACAGTTTGCCACTCAGCGCCCCTGTCTCTTTTTCTCCGCCTTTTTCTCCTCTCTGTGAGTGTGTTATTGTGTGTAAAGAGTTGAACATATTGGTGGGTTGCCTGGATCTGTGTGCATTTTGGGTTGCCTGTGTCTGTGTGCATATATGGTGGTTGTGGGGTACAATCTGATATGTTCAGCTAGTTTCATGTCCATGTACAGCAGTTTAAATGCCATCTGAGGTATAGTTTAAATGAATGTTAAACACAATGTAGCTGATTAAAAAAAGGGCCATATAATGGTCACACTCTTTTATAATGAATTTATCACAGTGTCCGATGACACAATAGCCTACTTCATAAAATTGATTGCAAAAGAATTACTTGAAAAAGGACAAAAACACACTTGGATCTGCACAAAATGCAATGCAATCCCTGAGTTATGTCAAGTCGTGCGTGTGTGTGTGTGTGTGTGTGTGTGTGTGTTTGTGTGTGTTCTAAAGTGAGGGGAAAGAGAGGAAGAAATAGAAGAGTAAAATATGAATTTAATAAGCTGCAATAAGATGGTTTTTCATATGCACTGTTATGTCACATCTGGCGACGAAGAAGAGACGTTGTTGACAAGCCTTTATGGATAGAGAATAGCCCTTCCAGTGTATGTTTAGCATTTCCGCAAATACGCCTATACTATTTTGTGTCCTATATAGGCATTAAATTGCACTTAGGCCTAGTTCTGAGGCAGCAAAACTCTAGCCTGTAGAAATCATCATGGATGGACCAACGGGCCAACCGGGGACAGGCCCAGGGGCCCAAGAGCCCAGGGGCCCCTGAGCCTGATACATGATGATGCTGTCTGTCACTAACTTTACATTTACTGCCCTGCAGTCAAAGGGCTTTGACATTAATATCATTCACATAATCATAATATTGCCCATTACATGTGAACTTGCCTTTACTTGTATGCAGGTTTGGGGCTGCTATGAAGCAACACCAGGTCACATCCTTTAACACACGCCTGTGTCTCTCTGAGAGGATGGGGCACAGAGGTGTGATAATGCCTATATGCTGCTATGAAACCTCATCCTGTTTAACACAGCTCTTGGTTTCTCTGTATATTGCTCACTGGTTTCACACTCACTCACATCGACACACACGACACACGGCACACACACGCGTACACGGCACACACACACACACACACACACACACACACACACACACACACACACACACACACACACACACACACACACACACACACACACAGATGCAAACATCACACCTGTCTCAAGCACATTTTCGTATTCTTGTAATCAGTCATAAACATAATTGAACTCTAATAAGTTCAATAAGTGTAAATGTAAGGAGGGGTATCTCTATCTGTGCCCAGCCAGGGGGCCCTTTGTCACATGTCTGTCTGTGAGCATTTTCAGTTAGGCTACTCACAATCTGAGTTTGTGCATGAGCATCTTTGTGATGATGTGGCTGAACATGCCC
Source organism: Poromitra crassiceps (assembly GCF_964638095.1). Lineage (NCBI taxonomy): Eukaryota > Metazoa > Chordata > Actinopteri > Beryciformes > Melamphaidae > Poromitra > Poromitra crassiceps. The sequence continues at coordinate 32,977,837 of NC_139635.1, read as the reverse complement.
AACTGCTATCCACAGTTATCCTACTTATGGTGTACAAATAGGCAACAAAACATTTAAAAAGTAGCCTAGGCCTATAGGTTGGTCCTAGATCTGTGCGTATATGATAGGATCCTCAAGGTGTCACTCAAGCTCCCGTTATGTCATTTGCATAAAGAGGAGAGTGGAGACTATAAATAACTAGTGGTTCAGTGAACGCATTCTTGGTCGGGGGTGTACTTCGTCGATGCTGTGTGGGACAAGAGAGCGAGCATCAGCTCAGAGGAAAGCAACATTCATCTAAAGCTGCCTGCATGTGAACAGACCCAACATCCGACATGACGTATAATTACTACAGATCAACTCCTCAGTCTTCCTACAAAAAAATGTTCGGCGGTGGCGGAGAGAGGGCCAGCAGCACGGCCAGGTCCGCCTACTCCAGCCGCCAGTTCTCTAGCCCGGTGCGCTCCTCCCGGGTCTCCTTCGGCCTCTCCTCCGCCCCGAGCTTGTACGCATCCAAAGCCCAGCGGGTCCGAAGCGGCGCCGCCATGCCTCGCCTGGCGTCCGAGAACTTATTGGACTTCTCCCTGTCCGACGCCATCAACACCGAGTTCAAAGCCAACCGCACCAACGAGAAAGTGCAGATGCAGTCCCTCAACGACCGCTTCGCTAACTACATCGACAAGGTGCGCTTCCTGGAGCAGCAGAACAAGATCCTCGCCGCGGAGCTCGAGCAGCTGCGGGGCAAAGGCACGTCCCGCGTCGGGGACCTGTACCAGGACGAGCTGCGGGAGCTGCGACGCCAGGTGGACCAGCTCACCAGCGACAAAGCCCGGGTGGAGGTGCACCGGGATAACCTGGCTGACGACATCGACAGGCTGAGAGAGAAGTAACTGTATATCAATGCGGGACCGCGGTGCCAATCTGTGCAACAATGTTATTACAGGAAGTCTTGCAACAGTATTTTTCTTTTGCTGTGTCTGTTAGATTAAATATTATCAACGAATGCATGCATGCATGCATGATAAATATATGTATAAACCTATTATAGCCTAGGCTACTGTAGCCTAACAGTTCTTCAGTTTCTAATTTAGTAAAAAAAAAAAAAAGACACTGTGTAATCTGAAATTGCACAGTATCTATTTTTATCTCAGGCACTTTTGAATTAAAGTCCCTGGAAACCAGAAATATTTTATTATTATTTAGCATTTTGAGTTCATCGCATCACATTTAAGTTTCTTTTTTCTTTTCCACTGAAAGGTTTGAATGAGACAGGAAGGGCAGACAGACAGAGCTGGGGGGAGAGAGAGAGAGAGAGAGAGAGAGAGGCCCTGCCAGATCTTAAAGTGGAGAAGTCCCAAGTGGCGGCTAAAATGCTTGGCTGTATTTTTATTCTTCTGTCATTGCAGGTTGCAAGATGAGATCGGCCAGCGGGAGGAGGCTGAGGCAACCATGCAGAGCTTCAGACAGGTATGATTGACCTTATAGGACAGTGTTATTATGCCTACTTCACATTGACAGTGGAAGGTGAAACTCCTTTTACAGTAATAGATAGGATGACTGACAGAGTGGAAGAGGATCTAATCAGGGACTGTCAGGACTCGCCATTCTCTCATTTTTCAATCTGGACCTTTGCACCCCAATCCCTAGAAGTCAACAGGAGGCAATGCTCCCAGGTGTGAGTGTGTCTGTACAGTATAGAACCCTCTCAAACTATTCCTACTTAAATACGGGGGAGAAAAAACCTCCAAATTGATGATGACTGGTGGGTGGTGGCCTCACAAAAATTAGATGAACTTTAAATTAGATTAACTTTGAGTTGTCTCCAAGACCCACACTTCAAATGGCCGTAACTGTCCCGTCCTCTCCGAGGTGTCCTCTATCTAATTATTGCCCATGAGCTGAGAAGAATGGAATGCACCCTTCTGATGCCACAACAGCAGATTCAAGCCAGGATCCAAAACAGCGCCAGAGCAGAACTGACCCGAACCCGGTACAAAAGGCCAAGTTGTGTCTGTTGAGTTAAATGAGGCTTGCAATGAGAGGAGACACTGAATGAGCTGGACGCTAGCACGACAGTGTGGGTCCAATGTGGTTATCAGAGCGAGAAGACAAGCCACACCATGTGATCTGCCTGTCTCATTTTGGACTCAACAGCCTAAAATCTCCCTCGTTCTGGTTCTGTCAGAGATCGTTCCTTACAATTGAGATTCATGGCAGAGTTTAGCCTGATATCATCAGACTGAATTGTTAACTCGTTACACGCCATTTCCTTCTTCAGCCTGACATTGTCTCCACTCGAACTGATTGGCATTGGGGAAATCCCCCAGGGGAATTCAATTAACCAATCACTAGAGACCAAAAAAACATCTCCCCTTTGAATTAACTGGTACTTTTAATCGATTTAAAACAGCCTAGATAGCAGCGTCTATCTCAGTTGCCATTGTTAAATAGGCGGTCCGACGCACTTGACAACGGCGTTAGTCTCAGCCGTTGCACTGTTTATTGACGCTGATCGGCGCTCATTGGACAAGTGTTTTTTTTGTTCAACTGAAGCTGTTCAGCTGTTGCATGTCACGATGCCAGAGCAGAAGCAGCCAACGCGTTGGGCGAATTTGAAGGTCTGGACCCAGGCAAGGCACATTTTAAAATGATGGTGAATCCTCAGTGTGTTCAAAACAGATAAATCCACCCCTTTTGAACTGACAATGCTACGCTAATAGTTGTGGATGGGTGTCAGCTGCAGTTAAATTCAATTTTCCAGATAGGCTCTTTTCAGGGCATGGAGTGAGTGATGCAGCGCGACCTTGTATATGAGTAGCAGGAAAGAAGTCCCTGTGGCCACAGTGGCACAGAGACAGCAGGCTGGACAGCAGTCAGGCAGACAGACCCGCCCCCGGGCCCCTGTGGGAAACTCTGCTGAATAGCCCACTTTGTTTTTGGCATTAGAGCAGGGCAAAGCTGCTTCGTTTGCTGATACCTCAATTACCAGCCAGCCAGCCAACGCCCCCACAAAGCTCACTGTTGTCGTGCCAGCGTGTGAGTAGAATAGAATACGATAGAGTAGAAAGAAACGGTATCATCCTCTTGCCTCTCACTGCAGTAGAGCTAAACAGACAACACACAATTATCTAATTAAACACAACAAAACACAGGCAGTAACATACACTAACAGCTTCCAGTATAAAAACAAAATCAATTTCTGTTGAAGAACTGTTAGAGATTTGGGTTAAAAAAAAGTTGGGTAATAGTCAGTAATAGTTAATGGGATAACGTAGCCTCTCTCTTGAATGCATTCCTTGTGGTTCTAGTCATTCTATTTCCTTCTTTTTTTAATCAAATTAATTACAACGGGGATGTCAATGATCACCCAGATTTTGCTGAGAATTTTGCCTAAAAAGAAGGAGAGACAGGCAGACAATACAGTTTAATTTACTTGTTTGAACTTGAAGTATCCTTAGGCACTATTTAGAAGAGCCTGTCCTGCTGATCTGCCAGTAGGAGGCAGTGTGGCCTGAAAGATGCTGCATTGTAGGCAGCATACAGAATCAGGAGAAAATACCCCGTCCTCTGTTGACTCTGACACTTGTCATGTGTCTACAATTGGTTTATATTGGATGCATGTGTTCATGACCTTGCCGCACTCACAGTCGGTCCTTGTGTGTGTGTGCATGGTTGTGTGTGTGTTTGAGTGTGGGTGTGTGTGTGTTTGAGTGTGTGTCGGGGCCTCTGTGCGAGTGTTTGACTGTTTGTGTGTCATTGCACACGCACATCACCTTCACAAGTCATCCTATTAAGAGTCAGTCTCATGGCACAGGACGTGGATAATGCTGCACTTGCCAGACTGGACCTGGAACGGAAGGTCGAGTCACTCCAGGACGAAATCAACTTCATCAAGAAGCTGCATGATGAGGTAAGCTGCATGATGATGTAAGCTGTATGATGAGGTAAGAAGCTGCATGATGAGGTAAGCTGCATGATGAGGTAAGAAGCTGCATAATGATGTAAGCTGTATGATGAGGTAAGAAGCTGCATAATGATGTAAGCTGCATGATGAGGTAAGAAGCTGCATGATGAGGTAAGACGCTGTATGATGAGGTAAGAAGCTGCATGAGGTAAGAAGCTGCATAATGATGTAAGCTGTATGATGAGGTAAGAAGCTGCATAATGATGTAAGCTGTATGATGAGGTAAGAAGCTGCATGATGAGGTAAGACGCTGCATGATTATGTAAGCTGTATGATGAGGTAAGACGCTGCATGATTATGTAAGCTGTATGATGAGGTAAGAAGCTGCATAATGATGTAAGCTGTATGATGAGGTAAGAAGCTGCATAATGATGTAAGCTGTATGATGAGGTAAGAAGCTGCATGATGAGGTAAGCTGTATGATGAGGTAAGACGCTGCATGATTATGTAAGCTGTATGATGAGGTAAGACGCTGCATGATTATGTAAGCTGTATGATGAGGTAAGAAGCTGCATAATGATGTAAGCTGTATGATGAGGTAAGAAGCTGCATGATGAGGCAAGCTGTATGATGAGGTAAGAAGCTGCATAATGATGTAAGCTGTATGATGAGGTAAGACGCTGCATGATTATGTAAGCTGTATGATGAGGTAAGAAGCTGCATAATGATGTAAGCTGTATGATGAGGTAAGAAGCTGCATGATGAGGTAAGCTGTATGATGAGGTAAGACGCTGCATGAGTATGTAAGCTGTATGATGAGGTAAGACGCTGCATGATTATGTAAGCTGTATGATGAGGTAAGACGCTGCATAATGATGTAAGCTGTATGATGAGGTAAGAAGCTGCATGATGAGGTAAGCTGTATGATGAGGTAAGACGCTGCATGATTATGTAAGCTGTATGATGAGGTAAGAAGCTGCATAATGATGTAAGCTGTATGATGAGGTAAGAAGCTGCATGATGAGGTAAGCTGTATGATGAGGTAAGACGCTGCATGATTATGTAAGCTGTATGATGAGGTAAGACGCTGCATGATTATGTAAGCTGTATGATGAGGTAAGAAGCTGCATGATTATGTAAGCTGTATGATGAGGTAAGACGCTGCATGATTATGTAAGCTGTATGATGAGGTAAGAAGCTGCATGATGAGGTGAGCATCCTTGTCTTTGAAGGTGACACAGTCTACTGCAGAAGCACTGCATGTGCATTGCACAGTGAATTAAATACCCACACCCACATTGACATTAAAATATGGTCAAATAGTGGTTGCAAATATTTCATAGTGTTTGTTTTAACTTACCAGATGGGTGGGGCTTAGCATCACAACAATTTTGAAACTGTCAAGTTACAGACAAGTAAATGGATTTTAAAATACTTTCCTGTGACTGTGTCTAAATATTCTGGTACCCATATCATCCTTTATTGCAAATCCTCACCCAACTGGCACTTAAGTAGGTTTAAACAAGAATGAAAAGTATTTGCAAATCCATTTTGATCCAGAGTTGCCCCACATACCAGTTGTGTGTGTTCCCTTGCAGGAGATGCTGGAGCTGCAGAGCCAGGTCCAGGAACAGCATGTGCAGGTGGACATGGACGTGGCCAAGCCTGACCTGACGGCCGCTCTGAGGGACGTCCGCCTGCAGTACGAGAACCTGGCCTCCAAAAACATGCAAGAGTCTGATGACTGGTACAAGTCCAAGGTAAGGCTCTACTACAAAGACGCTATCTATTAGGCTTAAGACTATAAGACAAGACTAGGGAAGCCTAGTTAAGGCAGACCCGGACTGCTGCCGCTGCTGCTCAACACTCACGCATGCATGTTTCAACAAAGGGGAGTCAGTCAGTCAGTTAGCCCTTGAGACGGCAGCCCTCTCCCTCGGCCAGGAAGCACCTCTCTGCACACGGGCTGGGCGCAGTGAGCCAACCAGCAAGCATACAGTCCACAGCGCTGTATTTACATTATAGTGTGTTTGTAACATAGACTGTTATTGAAACGTGACCGGTACGTTTCAGATTTGTCCGGTAAAATCAATTCTTTAGCGGCCTGCTGTGTCTCCCTCTCCGCTCGGGACTCGGAGGCACTCCAGTCCCCTCGTCCCAGACCTTTCAACGGTCAAATGAAACTCCTCCAAACTCTATGTCCTGCCCAGAGCCATAGAGATATAAGAGTAATCTCCTTTCACTCCAACGGATTTTTTTTTTACCTGACAATAGTTCCCGGAAGTAAGGCTCTGGATTAAGCAGCGCGGTAGACTTGCAGCAGAATGGACCGTTTGTGATGTACTTTGAAATGGTGAGATGTTAAGAATCAAATGTGTGTATTATCAGCTTTATTTGATGCAATTCGTAACGTAACGTAATTCCTGGAACTATTCTCCGTACACACTATAGCTACGTGAGTCTCCATTGGCGTCACTCTCTCTTCAATCAATCTGGTCCTGCCTATATCTATGCTGTTTCTGCTGCCGCCAATAGCATCCCGCTGCAGAGCTCCAGCCTGCTGCTCAACACTCACACTGGCGTGTTTCAACGATGGGGAGTCAGTCAGTAAGCCCCTGAGACGTTTCTTGGCCGGCCCGTTCCGGGTCTGGCAAAAAGAAATTAGAAAAATATGGTTGAAATGAAATGAAAAACAAAAAAAATACTTTGAATGAATGATCCATGCTTGAATGACATTTTCTGAAGCAAGACAGCAATGAAGACAGCAAGCACATATATTTGAAATATAATTCAATTCAAATCAGCAGCCAATATTTCACATCCTGCAGGATTTTCCTTAAACCTATTCTAATCTACCTAACTTTAGTGTGGAGTTTGGTCAGAGTTTGCTCAGTGGGGACACAAGCTTCAATCTTGTCCATATTCAGCCTTTTAATAATTTACACTGCTGCCTCCCCCTCCCTTCAACCTCTGACTCATCGTTTATTGAGTGGCTGATGAATTTCACCCTCTCTCTCCATCTCTCTGTCTCTCCCTCCCTTTCTCTCTCTGTCTCTCCCTCCTCCTCTCTCCCTCCCTCTCTCTCTATCTGTCCCTCACTGATTGCCAGTTTGCTGATCTCACTGAGGCCGCTGCCCGGAATAATGAGGCCTTGAGAGTGACCAAGCAGGAGGCCAATGATTATAGACGCCAGGTTCAGGCACTCACCTGTGAAGTGGATGCCCTCAAAGGAACTGTGAGTATGCAACTTTACACCGACGCTGGAGTATGAAAGGTGCTGATGCGAGTTTAATGATGCTTTATCACGCATCCCTAGTAGGAAAGAGGCTAATGGAGCACAGAAAACAGTCAAAGACCATTTTTAGCTGTCTACTCATATGACTCCAGTGAGAATTGATTTTCACAGATCACAGAGCAAAAATAACTTTTTTTCCTTTCTTTTTTTTATCACATTTTGTCCCCTCTTGGCTGCCATCCAAGAATGAGTCCTTGGAGCGCCAGATGAGAGACATAGAGGATAACTTCTCCGTGGAGACGTCCGGTTACCAGGACAGCATTGTACGTCTGGAGGAGGACATTCACAACATGAAGGACGAGATGGCCCGCCACCTCCGTGAGTACCAGGACCTCCTCAATGTCAAGATGGCCCTGGACATCGAGATCGCCACCTACAGGAAGCTGCTGGAAGGAGAGGAGAGCAGGTGAGAACACACTTTGTTTATCACTGCTGAAACCCTCTAACCCAGTGGCATTTTCTAATAATAAGATTAATTATTTTTTACATTGAATAATAGGATTATATTGGTTTCATGGGATTAAAGGTCTTGAGACTTTCCCTACCCTTAAAGTACTATAAAGTGTTAAGTCAAAACAATGAAATCCACCAAAATAGACTTATAACCTCTTACTGTGACAACAATAATGTGAACCCGCTATGTCAAATCCCCTCTCCTGCTGAAGTAAAGAACAAGTGGTAGGATGGCTTTCGTGTGGTAATAAATTACACAAATATGCAGATATTAAACATTTTTGTGGCCAGGATGATTTTTTTTAATAGTTTAACATTCTCTTCCATTTGCAGAATCTCTACCCCACTGCCAAACTTCTCATCTCTGAACCTGAGAGGTACGATTGTTTTCTGTTTTTGTGTTTTTAACAGTGGGCAAGCCCACCCCCTTCCCTCTGAGGATGCGGAAGTGAATTGAAAAGCTGTAGTTCCTTCAATGGCCACTAGGTGTTGGGGGCAGTAGGCATTCGGCCCATGTTAAAATGCCCGACTTTGTAAGGGTTAGGGTTAGGGTTGGGGGGGGGGGTCAATTTTTATATAACTCACCCGTTTGGAGTAAAATAGATGATAGAAAAGGGGGTGATTGACAGATCGCCTGTCCAGTGACCACGCAGCTTGCCGATCACGGACCAATAGCAGGCGGAGCTGCGGCTCTGGGAAACTACCATCTCACGTGAGGTGCGGAAGGACTCAACCCATTCCCTCCCACTCTGCTGACGAGAAATTAAGATGGTGACACCCACCATTTGAACTCCGCCAGGAAAACTAAATTGAATGGGATAGATAGGTCCATATTATTTATGTCTATGGTTGTTATGTTAGCATATCAACAATCTTCAGTTAATACAGTACATTGTTGTTCCCTCTCACTTATGACCATAGATGCAATGATGGAATCCAGGCCTCCTCAATTTGAAAGCACAATGACCAAGAAGGTCCTCATCAAGACCATTGACACCAGGGATGGCGAGGTAGAATAAACTTGAACAGTGGCGCCGGCAGCCGTCATCCTGTATGCACTAATCGTCACTAATTGACACTGATGTTTTTCCCTGTGCGGAACCATTCCTGCACTGCTGCTGCACCACTGAGGTGCTTGTGCTTGTGCTTGTGCTTGTACTTGTGCTTGTGCGTACAGTGAAATAGAATTCTGCTGGCGCCACTGAACCTGAAGTCGTTTTCAATCAATGGAGCAATCATCTAAAAATGTCTGAGCCTAAATACAGAGGACTGCTCATCACATAAGCTCTCACCCCTACATCTTGTTCAGGTGATCAACGAGTCAACGCAGAACCACGAGGACTCGGACTGATCTCTTCATCTTTGCCAAACGACCTGCAACAGAAATGCATTTCCGTGGGGCAATAAGCAAGCACACCAACCGACAAATACAAAACAAACTGCGGTAACACTTTATAATAACTGCACACTATTAAGCATTAGTTAAGTATTAATACTTATTAATACTTAATTCATCATTTATAAAGCATTGTTCATAAATGACTAAGCATTAGTAAGTAATTAATAAACAAGTTATAAATGTTTTATTCCTGATTGTGATCTACTAATCTAATCTATAACCCCCTATGCACGCCCCATGTAATTAAAGTAGTTTGTAGTTGTTAGTTAAGTATTTTGTGTGACCTCATCTAAAGTGAGGGCTATCTATGCCTTACAAAGCATTTATAAATGAGATTCAATACAATCGTTAAATACATTATATCAGCTTATTAATCAGGAATAAGATGTATAACTGTGTTTATGAATTACTTCCTAATGCTTAGTAGTATTTATGAACAATGCTTTATAAATGATGAATTAAGTATTTACTAATACTTAACTAATGCTTAATAGTGCACAGTTATTATAAAGTCTTACTCAAACTGCTTCAAAAAGTGCCTTTATTATGTGATGATCCTCTAAGTGTATTAGTTGAGTCATGGTTGAGACTGAATGTATTTTGCTTCATCTTCTGCTGAAAGTATTATCCTTTGTCACATTTGTTTAGGCAGAATTATGAAATCACCACAACATGGAAATCCTTATTGAGGTCTATAAAAATCTTTCTTTGTAACCAAAATAGTATTTTTGATTGATACAGCTTGCACACTCCCAATAAATCTGTATGCTACAAGATGTCACAGTTGCCTGTCAGCAGCAATAAACCCTAAGACAGTAAGTCAACATTGTGGACTAGGAGTAATACTTTAAGGCAAAGAACGACCATATGCGAAAACCATTTTTCAGTTGTAAGCAGAATTTAAATCGCTTAAGTGGTACATTCACTGTATTTACCTTTGCAAGTATTTTAATTTTGTATCCAGTCTTTAACACATCTAATTGCTGAAACGTGATTTTTTTTTAATCAAATTGATGAATCAATGAAATTGGACTAAACAGATGATCTAATCCCACTGGCAGGGGTGGTGATATTTTTCATGGTTGAAGAAACAAGATAATGAAAACAAGATTTATTGGGCTTAATAGGATAGATTTTTTTTTTTTTTTTTTGCAGTAGAGATAATGATTTCTGTTATTTAGACCGATTTAGTTGACACAGGGAAAATATTACAGAATGTGATTAAGCAGTGTGCTTGCGTAACTGCATGTCCATCAAGTATAGGCTAATAATGACAATGACAGTAACATTACTTTATTAATCCATGTGGAATTCTCTTTCATTTAGGAGGTCAGAGGTTCAGCCACAGAACATTGACTGGAGCAGATGTGATCAGTGACTTGCTCAAAGACACTTCAGCAGGATTGTCTATGGGGGCTTGAACCCGGTTCTCTGACTGTAGCCTATATAGAACAATCTCCCATGTCACTATGTGGTAATCTGCTGCCCTTAAAAGTTAACCAGCCTATAGAATCTCTAGGCCAGTCGTTCTCAATTTGTAGTATGGATACCACCGGTACGGGGCTCACCTCCCTCTCATGCTTTGATACTGTATGGTCATAGGCGGATTATGACATGACAGGCCCCCTGGCTTGGATGCAGTGCAGGTACACTCAATTAAATCACAATAACCCTCTAATTGTCCATAAACTTGGGGATGGGGGGATGGGGCCCTAAGCCACTGTAACATCTCCACACATCCCCCCACCAGTTGAAAAAACTGGTGTTGGACTAAAAGAGACTCAAAGTAAAGAAAGGAATGTCCGCATCAGTATATTGAATAAGTAGCCTATTTAGTCTTTCGTAGCGTACGTACAGTTATTATAAAGTGTTCCCGAAAAATATTGTTTCTCAGTAGTAAGGCACTAGTGAGAAATACAGCAATGAGTGAACAGTGTGACCACATGCCCTGCTCTCCCCTACATAAAGAAATCTTATTTAACCATTCGACTTCCTGTGTAATGCCTTGTCACTACTGTATACAAGTTTGACCATTAAGACACAGTCAGACAGTCTTTCCAAGCACCCCCAGCAAGCTGTTCAAGTAGCGCTATGGGGTAGCCTACACGTACCCCTGCATGGCCTACTGCCCTAAGGGATCAGTTTGTCCCAGGCAAGACACACGGTGGCCCTGTGTAGAGGCTCTGGGTTATGGGCCCCTGTTGAGAACCACTGCTCTAGGCTGATCTTCCAGTTTCTGACCAGTCATCATTAGACTGCTTCACTTGAGTTAGGCCTAATTTGGTGGATCTATCTACATCCCTGCAGGAAGAAAACCCCAACAATATTCGACCCAAAATTGAAATGATTACAATTTCTTGATGTTATCGAAAGTGATATCAAAATGTTGTCTAATATGCTCAAAATAATGAAATCTAATGTGACACTGATAGGCTATACTGTAATAAAAGTAAGAAGCTGGTTTTCATCAGAATATCCATAGAGGAGGATTATGCAAACATGGTTTACACAAGAAAGGAGAAATTCCTCTGAATTCACGGAGAAACATGCTGTCTTTGACTGCCATCTGTTGGTGGTTGAAGACGCCACTGGACAATCCCATTCACACATTTACTTCACATTTTAATTTCCCCAATCTCATTATACCATGTTTATCGCTCCCTCAAAATATTCCCGACACAGCTGCACTTTAAAAAATATAAATACGGGGAAGATGATTTCACATATACGTTTATTCCCATCATTCAATGCCCTCCTTGCATTTCTGATCATTAATAATCCGGGATACTTGCCAGGTAATTAGTCTCGCTTGTTTTCGCTGGCCTACCCCGAGAGAGACATCTGTTTTGTCAAGAGAGCAACTTTCTCCATGATGTGACGTCTCTTGTAGGAAACAGAAATCGAGGGAGATGCAGACATGATTCGCTCAAACTATTCCGCTTCCGCCCACGTCTTGATATCTAACCTGTTAATTAATTTAGCTCAAAATGAAGTTTCGGCTATTTTCGAAAGCTGCAGTGTGTGAATTACAGAAGAGGGTAGTGTGTTACCTGAGGTGATTGGTACGAAACTGGAGCCACATTTCTACAAATTTAGCCTAAAATGAAGGATAATTCCAAACACATTGCCAGCGGCTTATAGGCTTTGAACCTCGTGGTGATGGGCTCTGTGACCTCCGCCTTGACCAGGACTCGGAACGCGCTGGTGAAGGTGGGCTCAGAGCCGGTGGAGCGGGAGGAGCCTGACCCGGAGAGGAGCCAGTCCGCTCCGGGGCCAGAATCGGACCGGGACCGGGCCAAGAGGAAAAGCGCACGCTTTAACGTCGCTCCCAGCCCACCCGGACGGCAGAGTACGCGCCAGTCGCTGTCCGAGGTGCTGAACGCACAGGATGGAGAGGACCGAGCCAAACTCACTTCTCCCGAGCGTCCACTGAGCGGTACGTCCTGCACAGAGCTCACTACCCTCCATTTTCATTTGCTGAATACAGATTTACTCTTTTCTTTTCTTTTCTTTTCTTTCCCCCCAGTCATGCACGAATAACATCACTGGTCCACAACAAAAATGTTTAGCCTACTACAGCAGGGGTGTCCAAACTTTTTTGAACGGGGGCCAGATTAGATCATGTAAAATTACCAGGGCTTGCCAGCTGCTTCTCGCATCCTATGGATTATAAAAAATAAAAAGGAAAATCACATACAACACAATTGTACTCTAAGGATTTTGTTTACCATCTGAAAACATTAGTTCTGCCTGTGTTGTTCCTACTTGGTGCTTGTCTACAAACTGTATGTAGTGCTGTCATCATTAGGTGAACCGAAAAATTTTGAACTTGAACTTGCTTGATTTGATTAATATTTTGAGAGACAAGCAAGCAAGGGCCATTTAAGATCGGTCAAAGGGCCCCATCTGGCCCCCGGGCCGGACTTTGGACATGCCTGGCCTACAGTTTTCGGATAGGCGGCCTATGTGAGATCATGTGCAAAATAGGCTCAAATCAGTAGGCTATTGTTTTTCGGTGAAGTTCAAGTAAAAGTAGAAATACCACCATAGAAAGTAGCTACTCTGTTACAAGTAAAAGTCCTGCATTCAAAATGTTACTTTAGGCCACTGCGTCTTAATGAAAACTGATTTGTGTCTTTGGTTGGAAGTCATGTTGAAAGTTTTGAATTAATGCTAAAATATGTTTACGGATATAGCTGGCCTGTCAGTGTGTCTATCTTGCACTGGCACATATTGGACTGACTCATCACACCACAAGTAAGAGTTCTTCTTTAACAGAATAAGATATGAAAAGCAAAAGCCACATCCTAGCTTTCTCGACTTTGGGACCTTGGCAGCCACCTGTAGCCTGAATACACCTCTCCTGTTAGATGCACTGCACATTTCTGTGTTTAGTTAATTTAGTTGAGAGAGACTCGTCGCATCAGAGGAATATTGTGAATATGCTGTAAAAAAGAAAGATAGCCTATTCAGTGAATGCTGAGCTCTTTGAAGACCAGCCTCAATGCAACATATCTCCACACCAAAGTATCTGTTTGATGTCGAGTAAAAGTGTCCCCCTGCCTGAACTAAGAAACACTCACATTCAAGAGAAAATAACAAGAGTCCTATTCATTTTTTATTCATTATGAACGAAGGGTTGTGGTTTTCTTTTCTATAAGAGATACCTTGCACTACAGTTTAATGATTCTGTTTGCAGTAATACCCGTCATCAGGTCTGTGTCAGGCTGTCCAAGCTAGCCTAGTGTAGCCTAGTTTCTGTGGCAATTCACTTCAACCATCTTGCATATTTACTCATCAAATTCATATAATGTCTTGTGAACATTTCATCCTTTTTCTTACTCTATGCCCCCTCTATTCCATCCAGTTCTCCTTCTCCATCACTGCCGGCTGTATATCTCCAACTCCCTTGCATGTGTGTCCCAGTGGAAAAGATCAGTCCCTGCCTAGCTCCTAAAATACCACCTGTGGCGTTTCCATGACCGTGTGACAGTGAGGACTCATGTTGAGTTTCCTCCCCGCTCCCCAGTGAGGCGAGGAGTCTCCCACTGCTTCACACAAAGCGGGTCTGCGTAATGTCACACTGTCCCAGGTGTAGAGGTTTCATTGGCTCTGACGTCAGCGTCCCACTCCCTGTTATTCCTCAATAGAGCACCGCAGGGAGGATGTATTTTTGTCGGCCAAACCGGAAGTTAGCATCGTGCTTGGTGCCCTCATCTGGAGGTCAATGGGATTTTTGCATGGGGATTTTGGTTAGATGCCTGAAACAAGGGCCCTGTTCCAATACCCATACTTGTACTTCTTTCTTGTAGTATGTACTGCCGCTGCCCTCACAAAGTATGGATTGTAGTGTGCAGCATGCATGCAAAATGCATACTATTGGGACACACTACATCTGTCGTCACGTGAGCTTCCTGAACTCCGACCTCTTGCTCACTTCCGCCGACGTCTGCAGCGCCGCATTTGAGTTTTTTTTTTTTTTTTTTTTATTCAATAAACAAAGTCTGGCAGTAACAAACAGTACATTATACAAAAAATTCAGACTAAACATTTACAAAATTGGAACAGACAATCAAATAAACAAAATAAAATAAATAAAGCAAAAACATTAAGTCAGAGATCTAAACAGGAATCAAGATATGCATGTTTTGGTACACACCATGCTTGTTTGGTTTTAACCTATGTCAAGGCTTTCTTAAAGTTAATTATCTCATTCATGAACACGCAGCTCAGTCAGTGCGACGTAACTCCAGTAGGTGGCGGTAATGCACAAAAAGTTGTTTGCCAACCGCCATAAAACATTAGAAGAAGAAGAACTTCCTGCTGCGCAAAGGATTGTGGGGAAGTTTGGCTGAAGCAGCATGCATCGATGCATACTCTGAAATAGGAGCTGATGTAGTACAACATCCTGGTACTCTTGGCATACTGCATCTGACATACTATGTATTGGGACATACTAAATCTTTTTTTGCCTACTAAATAGTATGGAAGTATGGGTATTGGAACGGGGCCAAGGTCTGTGGTTAACAAAAGTGAACGACACTAACAACCTTTGTGTTCAGCAAGATAGTCTTATACAAACGAACACCACTTTTTAAGATTTTTGAAGCATGAATGTGAACAAATCTTGATTTTCAGAAAATGCTTCCAAAATCCTAAAAGTGGTGTTAATTTCGGAAGAGTATCTTGCTGAACACAAAAGTCACAGTTTCATAAGCTTTTGTTAACCTGATTTCAAACATCTAACCAAAGTCCCCATACAAAAAACCCATTGACCTCCAGACGAGGGAACCAACTCCTTGGCGTCACTCTATTAGGTCTAGAAGAAGTTACTGTATGAAGTGAAGAGATTGCACTGCAGCTGAGTGGTGAGAGAGACCAGCTATCTACCATTTGTTAAGACACTTTATATGGCTCTGATTTGAGCTCTGCCATGCCAAGGCAGACCACTCTCCCAAGTTCAAGAAGTTCCACTGAAATCCCCCTCGCCCCCATATATTTAGGGATGCACCGATATGAAACTTTTTGAACCGATATTTACGTTGCTCTTATGGCCCATAACCGATATTTACCGATGTCGATATGACCTGTATAAAAACAAGTTTAGACGATAATTACATTTTGTAGGCTACATAATTAAAAGCACACTGGATTTTGAAAAAGTAACGTCTTTATTTGCAAAACATTTGGAAAAGCTCATAAATCATAGATTTACCACATTGTTTCCTCTCAATATGAAATCTTTGGCCGATTAACATTGCTGTTAATTTGCTCACTGGACTAACACCGATATATAAAAAAATGACTAACATCGGCCCATATCGATATTTTTGCCGATATATCATAAATCCCCATGTTTAAGATGGATGAATCACATTCAATTCTGCTATGGCTCTTTTTTGACTGACCACAAGGGATGGATAGTGTAGCAGCAGCTTTATGGGAGTTTGTCGTGTTATCTTGAAAATATGAGTCCGGTGTAAATATAGGCCACTGAAGAGATTCTGTAATGACAGTGATGTTGAAGAGCTGCAATCACCCTGGCGTTGATTGTGTTCCTGGCACAGGAACTGGGTCATCTTCAAAGGGTTTCCTGGTGTACAAGATGCTGGAGTCACACTCCTATGGTCAAAATGAGTCAAGGTAACACTGTATTTTGGTTAATCCAACCTAGAGAGAGTATTTGTAACATTTCAACAGGTTATTAGTTGACATTCAATAATTCAACTGTTTAATAGATGTTTAACAGATTATAGAGCAAGGGTGAGCAATTATCTTTTCCTGGGGGGCCGCATGAGAAACCCAGATTGTTGCCGGGGGGCAAATTTCTTTTTTGTCATGCTGTAACCTCAAATTTTTATCACTAGATGAAATTATAGAGAACATACTGCAGTACACTTATTTTTCAGCATTTATTATATCGAAAATCACTCCAAACAGCCAATTTAGGTCATCTCATTCATTTGAATGATAGCACAGGCACAGCAGAGGTTGTGTTCAAGGCTACAGTATGACACATTATTGAGGGGAAAGGTCTCATCAGACCATCGATCTTGCAGGAAGAAATCGCACAGACTCTGTGTCTTCACTGGAAGCAGATTTGGTAGAGCTTATATTACTTTAATAGAGGCTGACGGATATTACTGTCAACTTTCTTCCTTTTGATGGGCACAAGTCATGATTTACTGAATTACCAGATTTTTTTTGTATAATCATCCCCCATGGTGAATATTCTGGTGCTGGCGTAGGAGTCGTTCCAATGCGGTGTGCCCTCAATGACCAGCGTGCTATAATTTGCACAGACTTCCCACCCTATTTGTGGGATGTATTTCATGAAAAGGGCAGGGTTGCTGTGTTTTTCTGACCCAGTCCAAATAACAGTGATTAACTCCTTGGTCTGTCGGAAAGCAGAGCGTCTGGGTGTGAAAGATGCTCGCTTCTAGTCAAAACAGTCTAAGCTCGTCTGCTCCGCTGACCCTACACACTCATCTGACTGGTTTTGCCTCTTTGATCAAGCACCATGCTGTTGAAATAGTCATTAGCTTACCGTGTGCAGCATAGCCCAACCGAGACATCCCCTCCCCTCCATCCCCTTTGTTCAGGATGTTTGTTGACATGACAGTTCATGGAGCACTGTTTTGTCAGCTCACCTCCTCGTTAGCAACACAGGCTAACATTAGCCTTAAAGGTGTCTCTAATGAGTATTTAGCAGGGGAAAAAGGCAAGCTCCCCGGCTCCCTGTGTGTCTCTTAATTACACGGCCGTGTCACTGTGGTAACAGCGGTGCTGGGACAGACAGTTCAGAGCCTTTCCATAGTCTCGGGGAGACCTTTTAATGAGCTTGTTTTTCCACTCTGATTGAGTCCTTGTTGTCTTGATCGTGATGTGCTACTGGGATGGATCACACAATCATAATGTCCCAATGCTGTTGGGACGGATCACACAATAAACACCCAGTCAAATCTCCATCTGTCAGCCTGTACATGAGAAAGGTAATACGCCTATATATTTTTGGACACTTGTTCCAGTGATGTTCTATACAAATCGAATTAGTCCAAGACAAAGCTTGAATATAAATATATGCACTAGCTACTGCTACTGATAGACATGGAATTCTTAACAAATAGCAAACGGCTATTTCTGGTACCCAAAGTTCTTCACCTCCCGTATCTTTGCAAGTAGAGTGTGTGTTGGTCACCACCTGTGCCGGTGTTTGATGGCCAGATCAAAGGTTGACAGTGACACCCTCAGTGGATGTTAATAGCAAGCAGGTGTGTTTTTGTGCTACCGATGCACTGTAGTGTTGACAAGAAATGAACACAGGTGTGGTTCAAAATACAAACAGATATAGGTAAAGTAAAGGTAAAGTCCCAACGATTGTCACACACCTGAGTGTGTGAAATTTGTTCTCCGCATTTGACCCATCCCCTGCAGGAGCGGTGAGCAGCAGCACTGCTGCGCTCGGGAATCATTTGGTGATTAACCGCCCAATTCCAACCCTTTGATGCTGAGTGCCAAGCAGGGAGGCAATGGGTCCCATTTTATAGTATTTGGTATGACTCGGCGGGGATCGAACTCACGGCCTCCCAGTCTCAGGGCGGACACTCAAAGCACAAGACCACTGGAGCTGGTTTCCCCCCCATTAAGGGGGGGAAATCACTACCTGAAGGATACATTCGAATCTGCAAATATCCCTCAGAAAGTGCCATATACAGTATATACTGCAATTCTTTGTGCTATTAATTGTATTATAATATTGTATATTATTAAACTGTGCATTTGTAAGCATGTGTCTCAACTACAGTTTTCCCAAAGCATATCATTAGTGTCTATATGACAGAAAGCTATGTGTGAAAATGGAAAGTTTTGGTCTCAAAGCTTTGATCCTTTTTTTTTAATACATATATACTTGACACTTGAGATATCTGGATCTGTTGCTGAGGCCTGCCAAAGATCAATGATTTCTGTCTCTATTGCAATATACTGTAGCAGAGAGTACAGACTGTACATTTGTAGGTGTAGATAATAGATGCTGAAAATAACTGCGTCTAGCACACTGTAAACATCACAGCATAATGAGTGCTGCTTGGCATTTAACCCCTTGCCGTCCACAGCGAACCGTATGCAATCTTCACAAAGTGTCTGAACGCTCTCGCCGTTGCCATAGTGACGGTGACGTGGGCCTGCTAATGACCCTTGAAAGAAATGGATCTTGAAAAGGATGCCACAGACGTATGGCCACACGGTACATCTCCCCTATACGAGCTGCAGCTCTATTAGTGCAGTTTGAATGAAAGGCTTTGCACCATCAGAACCACAGCTTTAAGCAGCACACTTTTGTGTCTCTTGCTCGTGATGCGTTTGTGACTCTTTGAGATTGAAGGTAATGAAGGTGCCGTGTATCGGCAGCTCCCAATTACTGCTTGCACAATGAAAAAAGGCACAGTGGAGCCAGGTGTTACTTAACAAAGTGAATTAGATTTGTCCAATTTGTCTTGATCAGATGGCACTGACCCGCAGCAATCTCCTCTTAATTGCCACTTTTAGCTTCTGGTCACTAAACTGAGCTGAGTCAAATGTTTCCCCACTATGTTGGAAATAACTTATCGCTCACACTGCTGTGATTGAGGGGAGGCTATTAACGCCGTGTGACCGACGGTGCGGTTTTACGTCGTGTCCTGTGGCGACGGGTAGAGATTCGAATGACAGAATTGGAAGAAAGTGAGAACAGTGTAGCAGTCTGAGTAGGCAAAGAAAACAAAAGAAGAAGCTGTCAGTGCCTATAAATAACCACAAAAGATCCTCCACATTATAGACCATTCATCATGTAGCATTCTGCAATAACATATAGGACAAATCAGAATGTTCTTAAACAACCAGTTTGGCGATACTTCCGGCTGTATAACTCACACCGGTCGGTCGTTTTAAGCAGCGGTTCATGGTCAAATCATGCCCTCTTTGAACTCCAACTATTCCTTCCTACTTTAAGCTAGAAACTCCATTCAAACTTTAAACAGGTCACCACTTTTAGTACGTTTGATACTTTTGTCAATCATTATAATCGGATCCTCCAGGCTCTACTTTCTTTTATACTAAATTCATTTTCCCACTGTGACAGTTCACACAACTTTAACACGATATACATCTATTATACTGTAAATCAACCCCTTTGGCTAATTCTGCTCTCACTCATAATGTCAAACTATAAGCGATGCGTTTCGTGCAAATCCGTTCATAACTTTTCGAGATACCCTGAGGACAAACAGACAGACAGACAGACAGGGGCGAAAACAGGACCTCCAGGCCAACTCCGTTGGCGGAGGTAATTATGCACTGACACAGCAGTGCACTGCACTACAGCCTACACTGCCTCTCCAGCAGAGAGCCACCATGGAGCAGCCACTCCATGTTGCACAGCAAATGTAGGGACTTTTCTAAGTGCTGCATTTGAATTGGAGGGTGGGGACAGTGGGGCAAGGAGAGCATTCAGCAGATAGCTAGTGTTCATACTGTACCTCACAGGGAAATTAAATTACATGTGGAGTCATATCTAACAAGAGAATCATATCCCTGTGACTCAAGTGGATTCTGGTGTAATTGGATAGATCTCCTGATTGTGATCTTTTGTCCTCGCTCCTCTTATTAACTGTTCCATTACGGAGAAGTCATCCGTAAATGATGTCCCATGCATGTATTTGATGGCATATGATCCAGCAATTGTGTTGCATCAATTAATCAATTTGTTTATTGATTAAATTGTGGATTTTGCGAGTGCTGTGCTAATTAGTGCATTGCTATTACAATGCATATTTCTGTTGGTACAGTTAGGTGTTGCCATTGAGAGTTGTTGCGCACTGGAAAGCAACACACCATCAGGAGTGTTTACTGTGGTCTTACCCGGCCCGACAGTGCTTCTAAATCCCCCGTCTACGCTGTCAAGACCTTAGGAAATCTGATGTGCTATATACTGGAGGAAATTACAGGATTGATTGCGGCTGTTGTTATGAAGGTGGCTTGGGGAGACACAGAGAGAGGGAGGGAGAGAGAGAGAGATAGAGAGACACTCATGATGAGTCAGAGGTTGAAGGGGGGATGAGGCAGCATGCATATGATTAAAGGCTGAATATGAACAAGATTGAAGCTCACACAGAGAGAGAGAGAGAGAGAGGGAGAGAGAGAGCGAGAGAGAGAGAGAGCCCAGAGCATTATCACCTGTGATCAATGAACAATAATAAATAAAATGAAGAGAGGACAAGAGAGTACAACTGATGTGCTATTGACATTGAAAAAAAAGGTGAAATATATCATGAATATGTGCACTGAGTGTGACTTGTGCCTAAATGGAATATAAAAACGAAAATTAAATGTCATAGCGTCAATGTCAAACCTGTCTTCCTGGGCACATTTACATGGGAGAAACCCTGAAAACAAGCCGGGAGCCTTTCAGAAGAGCAGCCTCGACCCAATCAGAGGGGAACACGAAACCTGTAACATGCCAGAGCTAAATGTCAGATGGTGCTAATAAAGGGGCCTGTTGCTCCGGTGTGTGTGTGAGTGTGTGTGTGTGTGTGTGTGTGTGTGTGTGTGTGTGTGTGTGTGTGTGTGTGTGTGTGTGAGAGAGAGAGAGCGAGAGAGAGAAGGAGTGTGTGCAAAGGTGCAGAGATGGTTATGGAGAAAGTAGTTCCAATAAGCATACTGTAGATGAAGTGTGGACATTTCCTGGAGAGCACTCGAAAGAATGGAGAAAGCGTTACTCAACCTCCATTGTTATTAATTAATCAGCATCAATTAAAAACAAGAAGGGGGCGGGGGGTTCATGGCAGTTTGCGAGCTCTTGAACATTTTTATTACAATTACAATGGGCTCTTCTATTTTCAATCAACTGAGTCGGTCATTACAATGCAGAGTGGTTAGAACCTGAAATGTGAGCTCAACCTTTGTTTGGAAAGATGATTATGTACACCGTCAATTAGGCTTTGTGTTTGTCATGTTTGTGCAATAACACAGGTAAATACCTCCCTCCAAATGAAAAGCATCTGCATTGATTTGAGGACTAGTTTCGTCTCTGTACACATACTCTCTCTCTCTCTGTCCCTACAGTATGTTTCTCAATGCCCAATGGGTCCATGGCATGTGTCTGTTTTTGTATGTGTAGGAGCCATTTTGCTTGTTTTATAAAAGAACTACAAGGCGCTTAGTTGGTGGCGCGTGATGATGCAATCACTGTGCGTCGGATAGCAAGACTGATTTTTGATTTGACACACCTGCGGCTGGTTGGGTTTTGAGATGCCAGACAGATAATGTTTTTCAACTTTTGTTTCCGACTTTCAACAGGGAGACATTTTTAAGACGGACTTGTTTCCAACACGCTAATCCTCTGGTTCACTTACTTGATGAGATGGCTTGATTGAAGGTCTGTAGATAGGTCTTGGCAAGGTGTATGAGTGTGGAAGTGCATGCTATTAGCTACATTAACAAAAATAAGGCTTGATGCATGCATCTAAAACATGATGTGGATTTCTTAAACCTTCAACAAAAAGCGACTTTAGTTCCAAACAAAAATACTAAAGCGTTTGCGTGCGGTTTACTTGGTACTTGCGGTTGAAAAACATTATCTGTCTGGCATCTCAAAACCCAGCCAGCCGCAGGTGTGTCAAATCAAAAATCAGTCTTGCTATCCGACGCACAGTGATTGCCTCATCACGCGCCACCAACTAAGCGCCTTGTAGTTCTTTTATAAAACAAGCAAAATGGCTCCTACAGTATGTTTGTGTGTATGTGAGTGAGACAGTGGGTAGAATAGGCTTGTCTCGTAAAAAAAAATCACCATCACTAGCAGTGAGCACTGATTGCTTTTACTTTATTTCCTTGATAATAGGAGGAGTCAGGTTCACGAGACCCCTAGAGATGCCCCCCCCCCCACCACACACACACACACACACACGCACACACACACACACACACACACACACCTACCTCTTGGGAAGTCATGGAGAGAGACAGAGGGAAAGAGGGGTGGGGTGGGAGCGAGTAAAAGAAGAAAAACAAATCAAGAGCCGTTAGCTCCTGGAATGAGCCTGTTGAGGTGTGGGAAACGGAGAGAGAGAGCGACCGAGAGACATAGAGAATGAGCCTGTTGAGGTGTGGGAAACGGAGAGAGAGAGCGACCGAGAGACATAGAGAATGAGCCTGTTGAGGTGTGGGAAACGGAGAGAGAGAGAGCGACCGAGAGACATAGAGAATGAGCCTGTTGAGGTGTGGGAAACGGAGAGAGAGAGCGACCGAGAGACATAGAGAATGAGCCTGTTGAGGTGTGAGAAACGGAGAGAGAGAGAGCGACAGAGAGACATATAGAATGAGCCTGTTGAGATGTGAGAAACGGAGAGAGAGAGAGAGAGCGACCGAGAGACATAGAGAAAAGGTGTACAGCAAATGCAAGGGGGTGGATGTGGAATTGAGAGAAATTCTCCCGCTCGGAGTCTGCCACAAGAACTGGTGAGTCTCTGACGGTTCTCCTCGTGCCCTGAGACTAACAAGTCGAGTCAGAGAGAGACAGAGTAGAGGGAGTTCCTCGAGGTGGAAACAGGAAGAAGACACTGCAACTGAACAAAAGGTATTAAAAAGAGATTAAAAGGCGCACGGGGTGAGTGGAAGGCGCAAGAGCAATGGAAGCAAACTCCAAGAAGCAGCGATTTAAGAAGGGTCGGAGTGCCACCTTCAGCATTGACGGCTTCAACATCACTATAGGTAAGAATTTGGCGGGTCGTGGGGGGTGTTTGGCATGGGAGCGAGATGCCAGAGAGTGTGTGACAGAAAGACAATGTGTGTGTGTGTGTGTGTGTGTGTGTGTGTGTGTGTGTGTGTGTGTGAGAGAGAGAGAGGCAGGGAGGGAGGGAGGGAGGGAGGGAGGGCAATGAGGTTGAAGATGTGTCTGATGCTATCACACCAAGGGTCCAACAACCAGGGTTATTCCCAGGTTAATTTGGGGGTATGAAAGGGTTAACCCGGGTTGCCCAGCCCGGGTTGGCGACCCACCTCGAGAAGTGGGTCGGTCCAGGGTCGGACAAGTTTGCGTGAATGGCACCACCCAGGCCTCTTGATGAGGGTTGGCATGGACACAGTGACATCATCATTGCACAGAACACGTTTTAGCCTCTGCACCACTGGTCACATTAGTCCATTCTACCAAAGTTGGCGCTGGTCTCTGTAATGCTGCTACACCATGGAAACAAGGGGGCTCACACTAAAGCTGTGTGCTGCTGACGTCGCCGACAATTCATTCCATTGTCTTGACAACCAGTGTTGATGAACTTTTGTGCTACTTGCTTTGTTTTTGTTGCAGCGCTTGTGGAAACTCTCACAGGAACGAGGGAGGGACTGGGGGTTGAAACAGTCTTTTTTGTTGCAGCGCTTGTGGAAGATCTCGCCGGAACGAGGGAGGGTATTGGGGGTTGAAACAGTCAGTGTTGGAAATAGGGTGATGTGAAGCTGTTCTGTGCTGTGGGGGCCGTATAAAAGAGTTGCCACTGGGTTGGGTCCTCACATTTGAGAGGAGTGATAGTTCTTTGCCATGATAGTTTATTTGTGCACACTAGAATGCGGATGGCACAAGTCAATGAGTTGGAATGATAAGAAACAAAATCTGTCTCCGGGTTATCCTTGTTCAATTCCATAATCCCACAGAAAAGTTGAAGTACTGAAAGCAAGATTAAGAGCCTATACTTTTTTTTAATTTTGTGTCCCTCCTGGGAATCGAACTTTGGTCTCCCAATTGAGGGACTGCAATTTAACTACCTGGCCCATATGACCAAAAGTAGGAAGCTGAGCAACTGACTGACAGTGTGATCCTGCTGCCATAAATAGAACGCTTATCTTTTTTTTACTTTAATCATAAAAGACAACTCTGTTCACAGATACTGCAAAGGAAAATTATTCATAACCATTGTCAAATTGGAAGTACCAAGAATCAAAGCATGCAAGCTTTCTTCTTGCTCATACGATTGAAGTTGCCTGGATGATATGAACACTTTAATAAGGAGAGACAAGTGTTCATGGGTTAGGGCTTGACGGTTGATGATATTGGACCTCCAAGATATGGACCTACAAAGGGAATTAAATGGAGAACATTGCTGGGCAGTGGGCACCTACCAACCTGAGGGTTGCAGGTTCATGACCCGCATTGCCTCTGGCTTGGTCAGGTGTCCATAGAGTCACAATTGGCCGTGTCTGCAGCTGGGAAGCTGGATTAAGTGTACTAGAAATGTGCACGCTTCACGCACTCATTTCTAGGGTGGAGGCATGGAATTTAGCATAGCACTCTGTTAGGTGATGCTATGACTATGCGCGTATCCGCACTCCATTGGGTTCCCAACAGCGCGCCCCAAGTTTGAAGTCGATCGTACGAACGGTTCCCGAGATCAACCACGTTTTGTGTTGGCAGTAGGTGGCGCTATGACTATGTGCATGTCTGAATTGCATGAAATTTGGCACCGCACTCCATTGGGTTTGCAGCAGCTCACCCGCCAGGTTTTAAGTCGATTGGACGAATGGTTCTCGAGATAAACCCCTTTTAATGTTACCAGGAGATGGAGCTATGACTATACGCGTGTCCGAAATTCGGCACTGCACTCCGTCGGCTTCCCAGCAGTACACCCCCCAAGTTTGAGGTCGATTGGATGAACGGTTCTCGAGGTAAACCACTTTTTGTGTTGCCAGTAGGTGGCGCTATGACTGTGCACATGTCTGAATTGAAGGAAATTCTCTGATGGAACCGGAGCTGCGAAAAAGTGGGCGGCCACTGTTGAACTCTATGGTGTGCGTTGCAACTCTACGGACATACAGACGGACATAGATACAGCTCTCCAAAAATAGTAGTAGGATGTGTCCTGGGTGCTGCACTAGTGCCTCCTCTGATTGGTTGAGGTGCCTGTCCGGGGGAGAGGGGAACTGGAGGGAATAGCGTGATCCTCCCACGTGCTACGTCCTGCCAGTGAAATACCTCGCTGTCAGGTGAAAAGAAGTGACTGGCGTCTTCACATGTATCGGAGGAAGCAGGTGCTAGTCTGCAACTCTCCCCAGATTGGCGGAGGGGGTGGAGCAATGGCAACGTCGGGGCAACTTGACAGGGCAAATTGGCCAAGTTCAACTGGGGAGGAGATGGGTTGAAATCTGAAAACAGAGAGGGAGAAAAAGAGAACATTGCTAAGAAATGTCCTCAAATAACCTCTTAGGTGTCTCTGCAAACATCATGGCACGGCCTCAAAAAGAACCTTTACTACCACAGAACATTGACATTTTCTTTTCCTCTGCTAATCCTCTCACTTCTAACATCCTGACCCAACATGACATCACATCCTTGATGGCAGGAATTATGGCAGTTGTCATGGGAACCTGCAAGTGTCATTGTAATCTTGGCCTGGGTTTGGGTCTGCACAACACTTTGCCAATCAGCTACTCTGCAGCATGACTCCTCATTGACTGGCTTGAGACACTCCTGTTTAACTCAGCTGGTGGTACTGGTACTGCTGGGTTTGTGAAACATTCTGCCAGCTTTCCAATGCAGCTTCACTCGTGTCAGAAATTTTCTAGAAATGAGTGTCAATATCTTGAAACATAGAAACAAAATCAAATTATCTCACACAAATGGCAATTGCAATCAGTATCCACATGGCACTCCTTTCTTCCAGAAATAAATGAATCAAGGCAAACTAGGATTCACCATGGTGCTGGTGTAACAGCTGGAATTAGAGTCAGCTGAAGTAGCAGAATAACATTTGTTTTTCATATTGATTCCTCATATTTAGATGCAATTCGGGTGAGCTGAAATAGCAGAAAATCATTTGGTTTTTCACATTGATTTTTTTCACATTGTAATAGCCTACTTGAGAACATGGGAGCATGAGAGCTTGGGGTCCAGCTAACCTCGCGTCACCAGGGTCTTCTCGGCGAGAAAGAACCTGGCCTCCGTTCACAATTGATTTTGTCACCCTGCCTGGTTCCGGCCTAGAGCCCGCCCTAGACAGGAGGTAACAGCGGCAACTTTTACGTTAACTTGACAATTAGACACAACGCATCAGAACCATTCAGAACGGCAAACAACAAAACAAAAGATGGGCGTACCGAACGAAGTTTTTGAAGAAGTTCTTGTAGAAACATTGCGGATTCACAATCTCACATCTTTTAAGCTTTGCATCAGACAATTAATCGAGGAAAGAGACGTCAAGCTAACGGCAACAAATACGTTTTTTGGCGCACTTCCTTCCGGTGTTCATTCTGGTTCCGTGGTTTACGCCCCCATGACAAACAGCGGGGTGAAAGGTGCCCAGACTAGGGTCCAGCAGGGGGCGCCTTGAGTGGGTTTTGCGGGACACCTCGCTGGCTTCCTCTCTTGTTAGCGTTTACACACACGATATGATGAAAGTGGTTTCCACCCTTCTTTCGCTCAAATACGACCTTTTCAGGTATGAATCCCTCATAATACTGGTTAATATTTACAAGTGTGTTAGGTAGGTGAATGTAACGTAAACTATTTGTAGTATAGTATCTCTTCGTGTAGTAGCTAAACACCTGTGATGATGATTAGCAAACGCTATAGCCACAGTAACCTTGTGCAATGCTAACACATGTGTAAAACTAGCCTATCAGCAGGGTCTGTTTCCACGTTTCTCACTCTGTTTTGCCCCGCGCTGCCCTACCCACGCTCACAACTTGCATTTACTGACTTCATGCCTGGCTGAGTGCTCACTAGCCTAGTACTAGTAGCCTACTGCTGCACGCGTGAAAAATAGACCAGACCCCGACACTATCGCTGCAGCACGTGTTGCTTCAGCGTGGCATGATGCATGGCAAGGCAACGCGCTATGTACGGCCGCTCTTCTTCTGTGCTGCTGAGTGACATGGATCAGTATCTTCTTGGAAGTATGTATTTGGAAAAGCTAGACTGGCCATGAAAGGATAACGATGTTAAGGCGTTTGACATTCTATCCATATGCATACGCAATTAGTACTAGTCCTACTAAAGGTCTTGATGTGTGCCAAGTAAACATCCCCCCACAGCATTATTACCAGAGGCAGCAGCCTGAGCCTTTGAAGCAGAATAGATTCATGCTGCTTGGACCAATTTATCACCCTGCCATCGTTCTGTCGTAACAACCAAACCAGGCAACGTTTTTTCACTCTTTGTTGATCCAGTTTTGGGGATCAGGTGCCCACTGTAACTTCATCATCTTGTTAGCTGACAGAAAGAGTGGAACCACCAGGTAGGCCTATATGAACTTCTGCTGCTGTAGCCTCATCCACTTCAACAAGTAGTTCATTCTGAGATGCTTCTAAATATTGTAAGCTATATGCTATCACTGTATTTGTACTTGTGGCTCAAAATATAAACGATGAAGAGGGAAACCAGTGCATAATTGATCTCATTTTCAAATATTTTTTATTGCATTTTCAATTATGCGTCCAAATATTATAAACATACATCAACAGCTTTACAGGATAGTTAAACAAAAAAATTATATATGTGTGTGTATGTACGTATCTATGTATGTATATGTATGTATGTATGTATGTATATATATATTTATAAAATGGCTCTCTCAAATCAAGCAATCTGATTGGTTCACAGCCATTGTATAATTCCAGTAACCGAGTTCAATAACCCATGGCCATGGGTTATTGGTTGCCATGGCAACTCTCTTACTAAGAGAGTAATAATAAGGCTTACCTCAAATGACAACGTAGAAAAAAAAATGGCGGAGACAGCTGTCAGATCCTTGTGAATCGATCTTCGCTTATAACTTTACTAATACTTCGCAGAAAATGATGTTTTGTACAAGAATAGATGCGGGCTAATGTCTTCTTTGCAAAAGAAAGGCTGTTAACTCCGCATTTAAGCCCGCATTTAACCCCGTAACGTTAGTTGGTGTCGGGCAAGCCCTGAGAATGCAACGCTGCGCTCGAGCTGCCTGGGTTTCCAGAAAGCTCTCAGCCAAGCGCCAGGATTGGCCAATGTCAACTTCAGTCTCCAGAACGATCCAATCAAATCACCCGCAGGTCTATCTTCTTGCTAGAGGTCCCGCCTTACAGTAGTGTTTCAACTGACTCTCAGAATACCATGCCAGTCGGACTTATAGTGTTATTATTATTATATTATTATACTTGGAACCCTTTTATAAAAGCAATATAGCACTCGAGCAGCGTGTGTTGTGGAATATATCCCCCTGCTCAGTTGTTATCCCACTCGGCCTGCGGCCTCGTGGGATAACAACTGATCAGGGGGATATATTCACCACAACACACTTGCTCTCGTGATATATTGCTTAAATATATATATATATACACACACACACACACACACACACACACACACACACACACACACACACACACACACACACACACACACACACACACACACAATCAGATCAGCAACCAGTCCTGGCTTTAACTGAACATATAACATGGGACGACAATAAGATTTCTTGGGAGGGGGGGTCAAGGGTTAAAATGTGTACCCTTAGAGCATGTTGTGGGCTTTCCAACACAAGTAGGCTTGACATTTAGACCACTTTGCAACACGTTTTGAGTATACGTGTGGCCCGCCTGCTATTTTGGATGAGCGGGGTTATTCTCTTCTGACCTTTCGTCAACAAGGTGTTTTTGCCCACAGGACTCCCGCTGACTCGTGTGATTTGTTAATCTCACCATTCTCTCTAGGCTCTAGACATTGTACTGTGGGAAAATCCCAGGAGGGTCGGCCCTTTTGGGACTAGAGTGTCTGGCAATAACAATTATACCACATCGACTGTGACTTAAATCACACTTTTTGCCCACTCCAATGTTTATTTGCATGCGGTAAACGAACAAACATACCAACACTGTCTACTCTATTTCTGCTTTATGTATACATGATTCACGGTTTAGAAGAGCAAGCTGTTTGTGTAAATGGGAAGGTGTGTACCTTAACTAGTGGATATACTGTATGTGAATGTGTGTATCATACAAATATGTTTTCATTGTCTGCATTGTTCAGCGTGGTTGCTCACATCGGTTCAGGTTTCAAGTACAAAGATTTATATTCCTCAATGGCGATTTTGTGTGTGTATATATGAAAGTTAGCTGATTAGCATGGCACACAGGACAACACAGCACAGCACAACACAAGACAACACAACAGCACAACACATAATTGCAATAAACAAAGAGATAAAATAAAGAAACAGTAAATTATGTTTGATTTAGTGCGTTGTTGGCTAAAGCAAGTTCTGTCACTTGACTTGACTCTGTTCCATAAATGTATTCCCTCCAGTGGCAAATGAAGACGGGGAGAGCTCTACCAAACTACTGCCCAGTTTTGCACGTAAGTCTACTGTTCACGCCTATGTCATTTTACTTAATTATAAGTCAATTCACTTAATTATAAGTAATTTCACTTATTATAATAAATGTATAATCAAAGTACCAATAAAACGCGCTCAATCCTCAAAAGTTTCTATGAGTGCTGAATCCTCCAAAACATATCACTTGCCACTGATGCACACTGAAGAAGGGCACTGGCCCGAAACATCTGTGCAAAGGCAATGCAAATTGAAAAAGTTATTGGAGTGCTGTCCTGGATCAATACCTTTCAATACATATATAATGCCAGTGTAGAATGAATGTTGCTCAACTAGTATTGACATTATACACCCACAAGGTGGCAGCATCACAAAGGCTCTTAATTCTTGTGCTGCCTCTGATGATCAGAGGAAAGATAACAGTTATGGTTGTTAAGTTTATTCTTTACTTATGTAGGCAGCATTACCATATGGGAAATAGATGGAACATGTTTTATGATGTATAAGAACTGTACTTTGATTAATAATTTGTGTCTGATATGTTTTTTCCACAAAAAAGTTCAGGA
The DNA here is from genome assembly GCF_964638095.1 of Poromitra crassiceps. Classification (NCBI taxonomy): domain Eukaryota; kingdom Metazoa; phylum Chordata; class Actinopteri; order Beryciformes; family Melamphaidae; genus Poromitra; species Poromitra crassiceps. Next base: position 32,947,407 of record NC_139635.1, on the reverse strand, counting down.
CTACATCCTACATGAGAGACAGACACGGAGACAGAGATAGAGAAAGAGAGAGAACTGTGCATGAAGAGAGGGCGCTGTAATAGTAGTAGTAGTAGTAGTAGTAATAATAATAATAATAATAATGAATTTTGTATAATGCTTTTCAAAAACCCAAACAATAAGAGTCCATGAAGAAACAAACATGAGACAAGCAACAAGTAGAAACATGTAACAGAAAGTAGCGTGAAAGCTGGGAGAGTGTGAGATGAGAAGTACAGACAAACGTTACATCGTTTGTCTGGTGTGCATTAAAACTAAAGTAACGAGCCTGTTTTTAAAATGTAAGGAGTACAGATATTTGTGTTAAAATGTAGGGACTAAAAGTAAAAAAGTGGTCAGAAAAATAAATACTCAGTAAAGTAAAGCTACCTGAATATTCTACTTAAGTACAACTACTTTGTTAGTTCCCATCTCTGCGACTAAGCGTTTTATTTTTATTTATTATATTTATTATTATATATTGTTTTTATCACAGGCTCAAAGTCCCAGAGTGCTTTGTGGAATGCCATCACGGCAGGGATGGGGATCAAAGGCAAAGAGCAGACGACCCCCCTGAATGACCCGCGGAGTCCAGAGGAGATCCTGGCTGATGAGCTCCCAGGAACAGACGGACCAGAGGCCTCCGAGAAAACAGCCATCAGGTTTGCTGCTGCCAGGCTATAGAGTACCGCGGGGATGATGGCTTTTTGTAGTGGGAAAGTGGAAGTCCTGGACATGTTGTTGGAGCTTACGGGGAAAAGTGAACAGGGTTTTAGAATGGGGATTTCACTTAACTGCATAAAATAAGGTCTGTGGTTTATGGGAGTGGTAATTTGTGTTCAGCAGGATCATCTTCACGAAGGTGAATCACTTTTATGCCTTTTGAAGCAATTTCTGAAAATCGCGTAAAAAAAAAATGCATTTATGTTTCAAAAGTCATAAAAGTGATTCACGTTTGTGAAGATTATCCTGCTGAACACAAATTACCACTCCCTGACTCCCATAAACCTTTGTTAACCACAGACCTTATTTTATGCATCTAAGTGAAATCCCCATTCTAAAACCCCATTCACTTTCCCCCCAAAGCTCCAACATGCTACTTCCAGACTCATTCCTGCGGTGCTCTATTGTGGTCTACTTATTACTCAGGACATGAACCTCATGCTAGGACGTCCCGTAGGACGTCGCTTGTCATTTCCAGCTCATTATAGCCTACCACATGCAGGTTATTCTCAGTTATTGTAAATATGCCTTTTCAATCCCTTTCCACACTTATACCTCAGAAACAAACGTATATTATGTGATCAGACTACTTGTTGACTGTATTGTGTGTTGCTTTTAAATTTTGAGGCAACAGTTGAAGTGGGACCTCTGAAAATGGTCGCTTTCTATTGAGAGGATCATCTTCTATCTGACATTTAAGCATTCTTGATAGACGCACACACGCACATGAAGAAGCGCACACAATTCTAATGGCCATGTATCGCTCCTCACCTCAAGGGAGGTGAAGATGATTGATTCCAGCGTGATGCGCGATAACCAGGATTTCAAACGACCATTAACATAATTTGTTGTCACGCTTAGAATATTGAACGTCACTTAACGCCTGATTCCCATTAACCTGGCCGGGCTCAGGAGACTATTACAAAATGCCTCAGCCCACAGGTGGCAAAAAGCAAGCGTTTGTCATGGTTTTTTGGCTGCACGCAAAACAGACAGGAGGCGATGGCAAGTCTACTTTGAGACCGAGGTTTTCTGACGTAAAAATGGCGAACATTCACAGTCTCGGCAGGGGGTGTTTGGTGTGAAATTGCGGCAATCCCTTTTGACTACTACACCCTATTTGATGTTTGTGCTTTCTCAAAGTCTCATTGCAGGAACGCATATTTGCGGGCGCTTCTCGTTATCTCAAATTGCAGTGCTGTTGTTCACACGGGGCCTTTTTCCGCTGCAGAGTGGCGACGAGGAGAAAGTGATTTTCCACTTGACTGGAGCCTGCTCCCTCATTTCAAAAGCTACAACCCAGATAGAAGAGAAACACACAGGCAGTGCAGGACAGCTCCAGATAGAAGAGAAACACACAGGCAGTGCAGGACAGCTCCCGGAACAGCTTTCAGAGAGGAAACGCTTCATTTGTCTGCAGAGACACTGTGACCTATGTCAATGTCATATATTACTAATATCATATATTCGACATGGAGAACCGACTGTGGAAAATTTGTGTATTTGAATATGGGCTCCGTTGAAAATGAGGTTTGCAATCTCAGTTTGATTTACCTGGTTAAATGAAGGTTAAATAAACATACCAACCCCGTTGACATGGCAACTGACCATGATTTGGAGGTCTTCCTTTTTGTAAAGCCCGTTTGGTTGCTGAAAAGGTGGTAGACCCTTTTCACGGGGGGCATTTTGTGCCGAAAAGGCAGGGTAAACACACGTGCACGCAAAACACGAATGAGAGTTTCCAACGGCCAATAGACCCTTTTCACAGGGGCCATTTTGTGTCGAAAAGGCAGGGTAAACACACGTGCAAGCAAAACACGAATGAGAGTTTCCAACGGCCAATAGACCCTTTTCACAGGGGCCATTTTGTGTCGAAAAGGAAGGGTAAACACACGTGCAAGCAAAACACGAATGAGAGTTTCCAACGGCCAATAGACCCTTTTCACAGGGGCCATTTTGTGCCGAAAAGGCAGGGTAAACACACGTGCAAGCAAAACACGAATGAGAGTTTCCAACGGCCAATAGACCCTTTTCACAGGGGCCATTTTGTGTCGAAAAGGCAGGGTAAGCACAGGCGCAAGCAAAACACTTAATGATTGCAATTTGGAAACCCTCATTAGTGTGTTTGCGCAAAATGGCCCCCGTGAAAAGGCTCTATTGCAGCTGGTGAATTTTGGGATTTGCCAAAATTTGACTGTGGCCTGTAGAAGAAGACTCCCTCCCTGTTGTTGTTTTTCTCCATTCACACTCAGTCACGAATGTCACGCCATTTTCTTCCTTATTTATTTGTGTGGGCAGTCTCCTGAGGTCAGCAGATCTCTTTGACCTGGCCAAGCGCGTTTAATGGAGGGCAGCTCCACAGAGAGCGCTGCAGGCAGGGACCTACGCCTGAATGACAAATGGCAGGATTACAGCACATGGAGATAAAGTGAGCGGGGAGCGAGCAGTCATCAGCCGTGACGTCACCACCATGTCAACCTCCAGTCCCAGGCCAGGTTTGGCTGTTATCCTGCAGGCGAGCATCGTTTGATTTTATTGGAGAATGGAGACAGATTCACGTGATGTGTTAGTAGCAAGGGCATGCACAGGGAGCGAGTGAGTGAAAGGTCAGCAGCCGCTGTCATAGAATAGGGGTTGAATTAAAGGTTAAATTCAAATGAGTTATGCATGAATACAGGGGAAGGGGTTGACATTTAGAATGCTTAGATTGTAATGTATACTATTAGGGCTGCTGCGACTTCATTATCGATGAAACATTATCGTTTGGTCTATAAAAATGTCACAAAATGGTCAAAAAACCTCAATCACTTTTCCCCCAAAGCCCAAGATGCTGGAAGCTGGAACACGAGAATATTATTATTTTCTTAAAAACGAGTCTAAACGATTAATTGATTAGAAAAAATATTTGCAGATTAATTTTGTCGATCGATTAATCGACTAATCATTGCAGCTCTATTATATCCTATAATTACAGTCAAGTAAGAGTGGTTTTGGGTAGTGCTTTTCAACAGTGACACAAGTTTGGTTCATCTGCGCAGTTCATTTCCCTCTTAGTATTTAGACGTCTCACTGAATGTGCTTGGTTGGTTGCATTTTTTTCCTTCAGGTCTTTCCTCAATTTTCACAAGGCAGCACACCGGGTGTTGCAGCGTATTCACACATTTTTCAGTCCATTTCTCCAACAGCCGAAAGGATGCCTCATCCTTCAGACTCCTAACGGCAGCTGTGATAGTTTTGTGATGATCAGAGACTGCAGCAGTTGAGCATGCTCCATAGCAGCTGCAGCACAGTCCAGTGCATCCTCCATCCTAACACACGCTGACTCATCATCGACGTGGCTGCTGTCGTGCTGTTGTTTACGCTCGTTAGAGGTGCTCTGCACATTTTAAAGTAGTGGCTGGCTATTAGATGGGCTGTGGGCTAAACAGAAGGTGAATCCAGCAGTTTTTTTTTTAATAATAGTTAATAATAATAATAATTATTATTATTATTATTATTATTATTATTATTATTATTATTATTATTATTATTATTATTATTATTATTATTAATAATAATAATAATAATAATAATAATGGTCCAACTCCAAACTTTGTAAACGGCATTAGTCACACAAACACCATGCGCTCATGCAGCTCAAACTCAGAGATGCTCCACGGGTGTGGTCAGCAGTCTGATTGATCTCCTGGTTAATTGGATGCCATGTGCTGCTGTGAACTCGGCAGCTCATTAAGACAGCTGTCTCCTTCTTGGTAGCCCACAGTTTGGGAGGCTGAGCCCTCTGTTGACCGCAGCCACACAGGTTGACAGACCCCCGCTGACCTCCCCCGTGGAGCACCGGCCCTCATCACGTAGCCTCACTAGCCCGCTAATGAGGCTCCACTGGACAGTGTGTGACTGGTACCAAAGGGGCAAATGGCACAGCTATTCATCACGATGACTGAGGATGAACCTCGCTGTGATTATGACGTTAAAGAGCTGCTGTCTGCAGCATGATATTTCTGCATTAAGGCTATTATTATACACCAGGCAAATTACATTTCACATTGATCAATTATAATGGACCAATACTGACGCAACTCCAGTGTTGCCCATCAGAATTGTACAGAGTTGACTGGTAGGACCTTGTTCAGTGTGATGCCACGTTATGGCAGTTCTAGGACTGTCGTATCATATTTTTATTGGGTGCCCTCTAGTGTGAAATGTGAAGTCGTTTAGTCCGCTATTGTGTCCTACAATTTTATATTTTCTCACACAAACAACAAGTGAAAGAAGATCTGTCAATAGGGTTAGAATCTACAGTATAATTACCAGCGTATGACTGGTATTGTTTTCACCGTGTGTGTGTGTGTGTGTGTGTGTGTGTGTATACTCACCCCTGGCACACGTTTGTTTTAAGTTGCGGGCGTCACAGGTGGTGTGATCCTATTGCACGATGGTGTCTAGGTTCACTTGTTTTCCAATACACAAATCGTCTTGTTTCAAGAAGTATGTAGTAATGCAATTTTCTGCCTTAAGGGCCGTTTACAGTAAGTGATTGGTGACCATCATTATATTCTATCATGTCCAGTGGACATGGACATCGATGATAGAATATGATCGTCGGTGGTGACTACCATAAATCGCTAGACTATAAACTGCCCTTTATTGTGACTTGTTTACATTTTTACAAAGTTCAACTGCGTTGGAAACCAGTGGAGTTACCTCACTGGCAGATTTCTTTTTCTCAAATAAGAAGTCCGAAATATGTGATGACTTGTGAAGATGGGCTGCGGAATGATCCAAAGTTGGTACAGTATTCTTTATGTGAAAGCAGAATCGGATGTATGAATCAATTTTACCAATACTTATGAACAAAATTCAGAGAGATATTACAGCCAGCTGTTACAGATATGTGTTTGACTTTACGGAGGCCCTTGCGGGATTTGAAGCTGTCACCTTGCTGACATTTGTTGGTGGATTTGCAATTGTCTGCAGATTGCAAGCTCATGTTTCATCAAATTTAGTTTTAGATTGCCAAATGCTCATATTTATGTGGTCCAAGTTATCCATTCATTCACACTGTTCAATCTATATATTCCTTCCCCTGTGTGCCGTCTGCAACCTTTTGAGAGTAATTTAACTTTTGGGGTATTGATTGAACTAGAGTTGAACTCAATAGTGTCATTAACTGACCCTTTTTCCCACCCTGGCTGTAATCAAAGATGAATTTATCCTATTATAAAGATGTGAACGCGTTGACAGAACGACATTTTGTTATTTAATTTACAGTTAATAGAAAATTGGATACAAAGTTCAGTTGAACACTAATATTGTAAAATGTTTTCTTATAGGTGGTCACACTAGGATTATGACACATACTGTAGCACGTAGGTTATGTTCATATCCAAATGTATTTTCCGAGGAGCACAACCCTGTGTTTGTATTGACATCTTATGTGACAGAGTAGTCCATTTTCTTTAATGGAATTCATAAATAGGAGGCAGGAAATAGATGAAGGGGATTTCTTTAGATTTGCCCTCACCCTTACCTCGTGCCTCCCGACATAACTCAGTAAAGATGAATTCACTTTGCTCATGTAGCAGCCTTTTAGTCAACTGTAAGTGAATTGCAAACCGCTCACCCATGATTACTTGAGCCTGTGAAGAGACCTCTACATCTCGGTGTCTGTTTAATACAGTAATGGATTTGGTGCAGCTCCATGATGGAGTACAGTGAATACATTTTGCAGGGCCGTAGTGTGTTGTGATGCTAGCTTGTCACTTTGAGCTGTGTGTCACCTGAGCCTTAACCCTGCAGTGAACTCTGGGACAGAATATCACCGCCTCTCCTGGACTGCGATTTGCCCCTCCCCCCCTTCCAAGGCAGTTTTGCTGCCGATAGAGGAGGAGACTTAAATTTAAGAATAAGAATGAAAATATTCTACATTGGGGCATCCGGGTTCCCAGCCTACCGACACGAGGGTCGCAGGTTCGAGCCCCCGTGTTACCTCTGCCGTGATCCTCCCACGTGCCACGTCCTGCCGGTGAAACTCCTCGCTGTCAGGTGAAAAGAAGGGGCTGGCAACTGCACATGAATCGGATTGGAGGAGTATGTGATAGTCTACAACTCCCCAGATTGGCAGAGGGCGTGGAGCGATGACTGGGCCTGGAGATTTCTTTCCTCAGAGAGAGAGAGAGAGAGAGAGAGAAAGAATAAACATGATTAAAAAATATATCAGCAGTTTCATGCACAAATGTTATAGAATTAATAATTTAAATTATGGTACAGTCCTTACTGGTAATGGTTGCAGTAATTGACATGCAAGCTTATATTTAGATGACTTTATGAAGTCAAATAAGTCTAAATACAGATCAGTGTTTTACTGGTGGACCCATGGGTCCAATAGTATTTATTATTAATAGGTAATTAGGGCAATTACCTAATGAAAAAATCTGGCTCCGTCAGCTCACCTGCACGCGTGCTCTTTACACTTCCTGAACGTTTCAGCCCGATCGCACGTGAAACGGCATAGCTGATCACTTCAAATTTGAATTCCTCATGTTTACGTGCCGCATACATCCACTTCAGTTTATCAAAGGTGCAAAGAGACATTTCAGAGTGAAAACGTTGATATGTAAACAGAGCCACTATTTGGTGACGGGGGCATCATGCTGCTGTTACAGTAAGGCCCTTCAAAACTGTAAAAGACTGCAAAACAAAGCTTTGTGGAATAGAAAATGGCCTCCATATTACCAAAGAACTTTTATGGAAAGAAATGACAGCTCCATATTGCCCCATTGCAACATCAGCGCCCAGCAGCCTCCGCCATTTTTTATTTTTGGAAGCGTGACAGCGCCAAAAGAACCTCGCACAGGCTCGCAGTGGTCAGCTGCGGTAGCGCGGGCCCCTATAATCAGCCTCTCTAAACAGTAACTCAACGGGAGAACACTCTAAACTTTGGGGATTCACATCTTTTCCGGGCGTACTGCAAATCTTGACTGAAGTGGTGTAGTGCAGGGATGTAAAACAACAACCATATTGTGGAATCTAAGCAAAATTTTTCGTTATCTTTGTTTAGTTTTTTCAAGATAAATACCTAATGAAAAGGACCCGAGGTTCAACTCCCGTTGAGTTACTGTTTAGAGAGGCTGATTATAGGGGCCAGCGCTACCGCAGCTGACCACTGCGAGGCGCATTCTGTTTCCAAAAATGGCCGGAGTGTCGTCTCTTTCCTTCCACGCTCTTTGATATTACTCGATATACTTGGAACCTGATTGCTTCTCTCCTCACCCCGGCAGGTGTATATCTGACCTTTAACCTATAGGAATCTCCCTGATAAGAAGCCTCTTCACTCTGCAAATAGCCAGGTTTACGGTGCCGTGCCCTCAATTCCCCCCAGCCAGCCTTCCATCTCCACGACATCCGACGCCAAAAAAGAAAGGAAGTATAGATGGGACATTTGTGATGGATGACGTGCACCAAAATGTGGTCATTATCGCAAAGCCCAAAGCTATTTTGATTCATAGATATCCATATCAACTTGCCTGGAAATTTAAATGGGATCTGAATTTTTCATGCACCTCCAAATGGCCGGGGCTGTTAATGTCTTGATTTCCATGTGTGAGCTGAGGGAGCCTGAGCACAGTGACGAGAATACCTTAGCAGAGCTTAATTTCCATCATAGTCGCACAAATAATTCATTTTCCACTTGATTCATTCGTTATTTTTCACCGAGTAGTTGTCAAGTGCATATTCTGATGATCATTATGTGAAAGGACATAGCAATGTTTTGCTCTCACCGCTGGTTCGTCAATCTTGAGATTAAATAAAAGGTATATCTTTAAATCTGCTTCCTGTTCCAATGCCATAATCACTCATTCAGACATACTATAGTATTGCTTTGTAGCCCTCCAAGGCAAGTCGCTAAAGATACTTGAGTTGCGCCACCGCCATTTATTTGCTATATTTACTTCTCCTTTGAACTCTGTGTTAAGTCTTGTTTCTGTGATGACAATCTAAATGTGTCCCTCAGACACTAATTGCTCTCTGTGTTGCAGTCAGATTCCTTACGCTCCTACATGTAGAATATATCGTTCTCAATTTGATTTAGGTTTATCGGTTTATTATCTTTGTGTTGCTCTTCTATGCGTTTATTCCGTGTCCAAGGGTAGATGATTATGTGCCATGTGATTTTTAAAAACGGAGCTGCTATGATGCATAGCAGATTTCACACAAATCTGATAAACCAATCAAGTGCTATCGTGACGTATTGTATCCTACCTATTGCATCAATACAAGACAAGAGAGTCGTCTTGGCAACAGTGATGTAAAACACTGCCACTACAGGACTCTGGGGGTCACTAAAGTCACCAGGTTTCGGATTCTAGCAACAAGTACAATTTGGAAATGAGCAGAGGCCAAGAAAAAGGCCTCCTCCGAATATTTCTTCAAATATTCAGCATGGCTGTATCGTGCCCTCTCACCATGAAGGAATCTAATTAAGCCTAATTCCTACAGTAGTATTTTGTTTTCGGCAAGGTTCTTCATTCATCACTTGGCATTGTAATTATTCTCTGAGATTCCTTGGGCGCTCAAGCTCCGGGCCACATCTCCCATCAGCAAGGCTGTATTCTCCAGCCTGCTATTTTATGCATGCATTTTGCCATCACAAATACTTTTGCTGTAACAAATATTTTCTATCAGAGGCTCTTTTACCCTCTGGTAATACGCGGGAGCCTGGCGTTCAGAGACTGACTTGTCACAGCATCAAATGACACAGAGAGATTCACATTTGAGGAGGAATAATAATAATAATATATTAATAATATTAATAATTATATATATGTGTGTGTATATAGTATATATGTATATATGTGTGTGTGTGTGTATGTATATGTGTGTATATATATATATATATATATATATATATATATATATATATATATACAGTACATATATACAGTACATATATGACTTTCAAAAAGGAAATCTATGCAATGTTATTTAGAATCTAATACGCCTCAAAGTCACTTTCACAGGCCTTTGACACAGCCTTTTCTGGCAGGGCTTGTTCAGTGCAGCATCGACACAGACAGCTGACATGGTACATCAGTCCCAGAGTGCAGACCTGTGCACACCGAGGTGGTGGAAGGTGACGTTACTGTAGAGGTTGGAACTACAGATATTGTGGGGAAAGTCAAGAAAGAAAAAGAAAGAAAGAAAAAGAATTTCCCCTCAAGTTGACCTATCGACTCTGCCTCTGGCCTGGGGTCTCCTGGGGACCAGCACACCTCCACAAAAGCCAAAAAAAGAAACTAAAAGAATGATGAAGAGTGGATTGGAGTGAGGCAGAGAAGGAGAGAGAACCTGAAAGCAAATAAGAGAAAGAGCGAGAGATGGGGTAGACGAGTGTTCCTTTGAAGAGAACATCATGGCACACAGACAAACCTCTCTCCTTCCTCCTCACAGAGGACCCATCTCAGCAGATGAAAGCGGGGACCTCTTTGGGCCTCCTGCATCAAGTAATTGAAAGACCTGAGGGTATCGTGGGGGGGCTGTGGGGAGGGGGGTTGGGTATCGTGGGGGGGCTGTGGGGAGGGGGGTTGGGTATCGTGGGGGGGCTGTGGGGAGGGGGGGGGGTGCTGGGCTGAGTCATACATGCAAGTCTTAGGACATGGAGAAAAGGAGAAGACGGAGCCCTAAACTCTCATGGTTCATTACTGGCAGTTCAGAGAGAAGAGGAAGATGTGAATCAGAAGAACAAGAAGAATCTTAAAAATGTTGTAGCTACAGGGCATCCGGGGGGTCACAGGTTTGAGCCCCCGTGTTACCTTCCGTCCATATATACAGGCATAATTGGCTGTGTCTGCGGGTGGGAAGCTGGATTAAGGGTATGTGCCCTGGTCGCTGCACTAGTGCCTCCTCTGGTCGGTCGGGGCGCTTGTTTCGTGGGGGGGGGAACTGAGGGGAATAGCATGATCCTCTCACACACTCCGTCCTGTGGCTGAAACTCCTCACTGTCAGGTCAAAAGAAGTGGCTGGCGACTACACATGTATCGGAGGAAGGATGTGCTATTCTATAACTCTCCCCAGATCGGCAGAGGGGGTGGAGCAACGACGGGACAGCAGGGGGAATTGGGCAAGTACAATTGGGGAGAAAATGCAGAAAAAAGTTGTAGCTATGGCTACTGAGTACGGTTATAAAATACAATAGCCCCTTCCACGACAGTGTTGTGACTGTGTGATTCTGCACAGTCCCTTATACGACCATTCGAAAATTTGACAATTAAGTGTAAAGCACCCGTCGTAAAAACAATGCTCGTCTTGCAAGTGTCGCAGGGGCACATTTCAAATGTACTCACTGTTGCACAAGAGTCTTGTAAAAATGGGTGCTTTTTGGTTTGAATGTTCAGTTCTGCTAATAAATAATTTTAATATATATATATATATATATATATATATATTTAAAAATCCTCAACTTTCGGTCAAACAGCCGCCATCACAGCGCTCACTATCGGCCCCTGCTGATCGGAAGCTATAAGCCTATTGCAACAATAAACACAAGATGTACGACTCGGTGTATTGGACCAGCGACCATAGGCCCCCGATGATAGCGAGTGCTGTGTTGGCTGGAAGGAAATTTAATAATACTTTTTAACATTAAAATTATTCATGTTCACAAGACCCTTGTGCAACTTGTTTTAGTGACTGGCGCTTTACACTTAATTGTCAAATTTTCGAATGCTCGTATAGACGGTTTTCACCAGAGCGCAACCCCACAACACTTCCTTTTTCTCAGCATTCGGCAAACTGCAGAAATATTCACTCGACATCGTTACTTTTGTTTTCGCCGCTCGGCTGTATAGACGGTTTTCACGGAATGGTCAGTCCTGCACTTGAATGTTTTTTTTTCTTTTATGTCCATAGCAAACACTGCAACAGGAAGTGAGCGGGGGTTCAATTTAGAATGTTTTTTTGTTGTCAAGTTAAAACCGTCTATAAGGGACTGTGCAGGATCAAGCAGTGACAACACAGTCGTGAAAGGGGCTAAAAACTACACCATCTTAGGAATGAGGAAAAAGCAGCAGCACGTTGAGCACTATATTAATATTGTACATAGTATACTCAGCGGCCACAACCTGCTCGTTAATGTAAATAGCCTGCTCCTCAAAACAGTGAATCTCATGGCTGCAGCTCAACACATAAAGCATACAGATACATACACCACACAAGAAGCCGTTTCCTTTTTTTTTGTCAGAGTAAACAGAATCGGGAAGACGCATGAGCCGCTTAGATTCTACTTACCCCGCTAGCCAGGCACTTCTCACTCATACTGAGCATTAGCGCCTGGCCAACCACATAACATTTCCCCATAGACCAGCTTTCCGCTCTCGCGGCTACGTCTTAAAAGATTACTTACCTGAGCCAGAAACTTGAAGTGAAGACCCTATCCGATGCTTAACATCCTCTTCGAAATGACGACAGATGTTGCCGCTTCCAACTTGTTGCATAAAATCCACTTTTTTTTTGTCTTTTATATCAAAAAGTCCTTAATGCAATACCATTCAGGAAGTGTGGGGGCAGTACGGACAGCGACGCACTGTGTTTACACTACTGCCCCCCACACTTCCGGTTGTAAATGTAACACAATATAAATGTATCTAGCATACGTGTTATAATATTTCATAATTGCCTCTGATTCGATTATTCTTGTTTTTTAGTAATAACTTAATACTTAATAACTAGCTCTGAAAGCAGAATTCTAGGCAGAACGATAGCAAAGAGACAACTAGTAGCCTACAACTATTATTTAATTGAACAATAGCTATTTTAAGCCATATTGTGAAGAATTGTTTTGCGCAATGTGTATTCTTTACTAGCTCTTGCGGGCCACATAAAAGAATGGCACTATAAACAACAAACACCCAGTGATCTGTGGCCGAATACACCTTGTGAGAATAAGCTGTTCAAGTTTAACAGAAAGGCAGAACATACTCAAATAACAGCTCTTTACAACAGTGGTGTGCAGAAGGGCGTCTCTCAACTCACAGGTTGTCGGCAGCGGTTTGA
>NC_139635.1:32891396-32934415 GCF_964638095.1 Poromitra crassiceps | reverse complement strand
ACAAATTACCACTCCCTGACTCCCATAAACCTTTGTTAACCACAGACCTTATTTTATGCATCTAAGTGAAATCCCCATTCTAAAACCCCATTCACTTTCCCCCCAAAGCTCCAACATGCTACTTCCAGACTCATTCCTGCGGTGCTCTATTGTGGTCTACTTATTACTCAGGACATGAACCTCATGCTAGGACGTCCCGTAGGACGTCGCTTGTCATTTCCAGCTCATTATAGCCTACCACATGCAGGTTATTCTCAGTTATTGTAAATATGCCTTTTCAATCCCTTTTAACACTTATACCTCAGAAACAAACACGTATTATGTGATCAGACTACTTGTTGACTGTATTGTGTGTTGCTTTTAAATTTTGAGGCAACAGTTGAAGTGGGACCTCTGAAAATGGTCGCTTTCTATTGAGAGGATCATCTTCTATCTGACATTTAAGCGTTCTTGATAGACGCACACACGCACATGAAGAAGCGCACACAATTCTAATGGCCATGTATCGCTCCTCACCTCAAGGGAGGTGAAGATGATTGATTCCAGCGTGATGCGCGATAACCAGGATTTCAAACGACCATTAACATAATTTGTTGTCACGCTTAGAATATTGAACGTCACTTAACGCCTGATTCCCATTAACCTGGCCGGGCTCAGGAGACTATTACAAAATGCCTCAGCCCACAGGTGGCAAAAAGCAAGCGTTTGTCATGGTTTTTTGGCTGCACGCAAAACAGACAGGAGGCGATGGCAAGTCTACTTTGAGACCGAGGTTTTCTGACGTAGAAATGGCGAACATTCACAGTCTCGGCGGGGGGTGTTTGGTGTGAAATTGCGGCAATCCCTTTTGACTACTACACCCTATTTGATGTTTGTGCTTTCTCAAAGTCTCATTGCAGGAACGCATGTTTGCGGGCGCTTCTCGTTATCTCAAATTGCAGTGCTGTTGTTCACACGGGGCCTTTTTCCGCTGCAGAGTGGCGATGAGGAGAAAGTGATTTTCCACTTGACTGGAGCCTGCTCCCTCATTTCAAAAGCTACAACCCAGACAGAAGAGAAACACACAGGCAGTGCAGGACAGCTCCAGATAGAAGAGAAACACACAGGCAGTGCAGGACAGCTCCCGGAACAGCTTTCAGAGAGGAAACGCTTCATTTGTCTGCAGAGACACTGTGACCTATGTCAATGTCATATATTACTAATATCATATATTCGACATGGAGAACCGACTGTGGAAAATTTGTGTATTTGAATATGGGCTCCGTTGAAAATGAGGTTTGCAATCTCAGTTTGATTTACCTGGTTAAATGAAGGTTAAATAAACATACCAACCCCGTTGACATGGCAACTGACCATGATTTGGAGGTCTTCCTTTTTGTAAAGCCCGTTTGGTTGCTGAAAAGGTGGTAGACCCTTTTCACGGGGGCCATTTTGTGCCGAAAAGGCAGGGTAAACACACGTGCACGCAAAACACGAATGAGAGTTTCCAACGGCCAATAGACCCTTTTCACAGGGGCCATTTTGTGTCGAAAAGGCAGGGTAAGCACAGGCGCAAGCAAAACACTTAATGATTGCAATTTGGAAACCCTCATTAGTGTGTTTGCGCAAAATGGCCCCCGTGAAAAGGCTCTATTGCAGCTGGTGGATTTTGGGATTTGCCAAAATTTGACTGTGGCCTGTAGAAGAAGACTCCCTCCCTGTTGTTGTTTTTCTCCATTCACACTCAGTCACGAATGTCACGCCATTTTCTTCCTTATTTATTTGTGTGGGCAGTCTCCTGAGGTCAGCAGATCTCTTTGACCTGGCCAAGCGCGTTTAATGGAGGGCAGCTCCACAGAGAGCGCTGCAGGCAGGGACCTACGCCTGAATGACAAATGGCAGGATTACAGCACATGGAGATAAAGTGAGCGGGGAGCGAGCAGTCATCAGCCGTGACGTCACCACCATGTCAACCTCCAGTCCCAGGCCAGGTTTGGCTGTTATCCTGCAGGCGAGCATCGTTTGATTTTATTGGAGAATGGAGACAGATTCACGTGATGTGTTAGTAGCAAGGGCATGCACAGGGAGCGAGTGAGTGAAAGGTCAGCAGCCGCTGTCATAGAATAGGGGTTGAATTAAAGGTTAAATTCAAATGAGTTATGCATGAATACAGGGGAAGGGGTTGACATTTAGAATGCTTAGATTGTAATGTATACTATTAGGGCTGCTGCGACTTCATTATCGATGAAACATTATCGTTTGGTCTATAAAAATGTCACAAAATGGTCAAAAAACCTCAATCACTTTTCCCCCAAAGCCCAAGATGCTGGAAGGTGGAACACGAGAATATTATTATTTTCTTAAAAACGAGTCTAAACGATTAATTGATTAGAAAAAATATTTGCAGATTAATTTTGTCGATCGATTAATCGACTAATCATTGCAGCTCTATTATATCCTATAATTACAGTCAAGTAAGAGTGGTTTTGGGTAGTGCTTTTCAACAGTGACACAAGTTTGGTTCATCTGCGCAGTTCATTTCCCTCTTAAGCCCAATTTATGCTTCGTCTGCCGACACTTTTGAAATGGTCGCCGACAGAAATGAGGACTTGAATCGACACTTGCAAGTGTCTGCGAGCAGTGTCTGCTACCTGGTGAAATGTCTAGTGTCGCTGACTACGTCACATAATGTCGCGCAAGTCTGATTGGCTATATAGACGGGCACGCGCGACTTCCTTGTTTTAGTTTTCGCTGAAATGAAATTAATGAGCGTGTCCCCGGTATTTTTATCAGCCTGTCCTTGATGTATGACTTCGTGAAAATCACAAAGAACACCGTGACCAACTTCCCAGAGAGAGAGCAAGTGATTGTGTGGTTGTGTGTCGTTATATGCGGCGACGTGGGTTCACTGACAGCATTCCCTCTCTTGCCTGTCTACTCTGCACTAGTTCTCTGCCTCCCTCTGTCTCTAGCGTCACGTGACCGTTGCGCCGTGGAGAGAAGCATAAATGCAGCAACATGAGCGACACTTTATTTTTCGTCTGCGACCATGTGCTGAGCGACACTTTCTAATAAGTATAAATTAAGCTTTAGTATTTAGACGTCTCACTGAATGTGCTTGGTTGGTTGCATTTTTTTCCTTCAGGTCTTTCCTCAATTTTCACAAGGCAGCACACCCAGCTGTTGCAGCGTATTCGCACGTTTTTCAGTCCATTTCTCCAACAGCCGAAAGGATGCCTCATCCTTCAGACTCCTAACGGCAGCTGTGATAGTGTTGTGATGATCAGAGACTGCAGCAGTTGAGCATGCTCCATAGCGGCTCCAGCACAGTCCAGTGCATCCTCCATCCAAACACACGCTGACTCATCGACGTGGCTGCTGTCGTGCTGTTGTTTACGCTCGTTAGAGGTGCTCTGCACATTTTAAAGTAGTGGCTGGCTATTAGATGGGCTGTGGGCTAAACAGAAGGTGAATCCAGCAGTTTTTTTTAAATAATAATAATAATAATTAACACGTTAATTGCCAAGAACGAGTTGAGTCGTCAAACACAATCCAGCTGTTCACTGCCAACGACGAGTTGAGTCGTCAAAAAAATGATTTTTTTTTTTGACCGTGGGATGTGCATCTAACCCTTTTACATCTCTTATATAATTATTGGAGCCACCGAACGTTTACAACCCATTCCACCGACCCACTAAGTGGCAACAGTGCTCTCCTGACTAGAGGAAGGCAAGCATTTTTTTAACTTGTCACGCCATTCTCACCCCAGCCATTCTCATGAAAATGGATGGGGGAAAACGCTTTCTTTTTCGCGCTGATTGCTGGCGATGCGGGATTGCAAATTTACATAATAGATTACAGGTGGAACACACTTTGAAACACGCAGCATAAATATGACCAGAATCGCAAAAGCTTCTCTCAACCAAAACTCCAAGAAGCGAGCGAGTCCATGCCGACTTCCTCAAACAGCGGCCGCGCAGCCACAGGCACAGGACAGCAGCAAAGCACTGAGACTGTGACGGCCGCTGCAGCCAAGAAGAACGCCCACGGAGGGAGGAGTTGAAGCAACTCTCCCTCTCGCTCTCTCCCTCTCTCTCTCTCTCTCGCTCTCTCTCTCTCCCTCCCTCCCTCTCTCTCTCTCTCTCTCTCTCTCCCTCTCCCCCTCTCACTAGGATTAAACCTAGTGCGTCTCCCTCCCGAGAGGGAGGGAGAGAGAGAGAGAGGGAGGGAGAGCGAGAGGGAGGGAGAGAGAGAGAGAGAGAGGGAGGGAGAGCGAGGGGAAGGGAGAGAGAGAGAGAGAGAGAGAGAGCGAGAGGGGGAGGGAGAGAGAGAGAGAGAGAGAGCCAAAAATGAATGGTTAAAGTGACTGTTCTATCGAATTTCACAAAAAGCCGTTTATCTCGGAATATTTTTTCTGACGCTAAAACCATGCTGTATTCAACTGCTAATGCTTACAT
Organism: Poromitra crassiceps; assembly: GCF_964638095.1. Lineage (NCBI taxonomy): Eukaryota > Metazoa > Chordata > Actinopteri > Beryciformes > Melamphaidae > Poromitra > Poromitra crassiceps. The sequence goes on along the minus strand of NC_139635.1, from coordinate 32,929,979 downwards.
AACTACTAACTCTACAAACTAACTCTTTTAGACAGAGAAAGTACACATTCTATTAGTACTTTTGAGATATTGTATGTTCACAAACTCCAAGCAGAAAAGAATCCTCGGCTCTTGTAAAATGAGCCACAATCCTCAAAAAACGGCTTGGCAGAAGCTACCTACAGCAAGAAAAAAACGGCTGGCAGTCAATGTGTTAATAATAATATATTATTATTATTATTAATAATAATAATGGTCCAACTCCAAACTTTGTAAATGGCATTAGTCACACAAACACCATGCGTTCATGCAGCTCAAACTCAGAGATGCTCCACGGGTGTGGTCAGCAGTGTGGGTGTGGTCAGCAGTCTGATTGATCTCCTGGTTAATTGGATGCCATGTGCTGCTGTGAACCTGGCAGCTCATTAAGGCAGCTGTCTCCTTCTTGGTAGCCCACAGTTTGGGAGGCTGAGCCCTCTGTTGACTGCAGCCACACAGGTTGACAGACCCCCGCTGACCTCTCCCCGTGGAGCACCGGTCCTCATCACGTAGCCTCACTAGCCCGCTAATGAGGCTCCACTGGACAGTGTGTGACTGGTACCAAAGGGGCAAATGGCACAGCTATTCATCACGATGACTGAGGATGAACCTCGCTGTGATTATGACGTTAAAGAGCTGCTGTCTGCAGCATGATATTTCTGCATTAAGGCTATTATTATACACCAGGCAAATTACATTTCACATTGATCAATTATAATGGACCAATACTGACGCAACTCCAGTGTTGCCCATCAGAATTGTACAGAGTTGACTGGTAGGACCTTGTTCAGTGTGATGCCACATTATGGCAGTTCTAGGACTGTCGTATCATATTTTTATTGGGTGCCCTCTAGTGTGAAATGTGAAGTTGTTTAGTCCGCTATTGTGTCCTACAATTTTATATTTTCTCACACAAACAACAAGTGAAAGAAGATCTGTCAATAGGGTTAGAATCTACAGTATAATTACCAGCGTATGGCTGGTATTGTTTTCATCGTGTGTGTGTGTGTGTGTGTGTGTGTGTACTCACCCCTGGCACACGTTTGTTTTAAGTTGCGGGCGTCACAGGTGGTGTGATCCTATTGCACGATGGTGTCTAGGTTCACTTGTTTTCCAATACACAAATCGTCTTGTTTCAAGAAGTATGTAGTAAAGCAATTTTCTGCCTTAAGGGCCGTTTACAGTAAGTGATTGGTGACCATCATTATATTCTATCATGTCCAGTGCAGACATCGATGATAGAATATGATCGTCGGTGGTGACTACCATAAATCGCTAGACTATAAACTGCCCTTTATTGTGACTTGTTTACATTTTTACAAAGTTCAACTGCATTGGAAACCAGTGGAGTTACCTCACTGGCAGATTTCTTTTTCTCAAATAAGAAGTCCGAAATATGAGATGACTTGTGAAGATGGGCTGCGGAATGATCCAAAGTTGGTACAGTATTCTTTATGTGAAAGCAGAATCGGATGTATGAATCAATTTTACCAATACTTTTGACCAAAGTTCAGAGAGATATTACAGCCAGCTGTTACAGATATGTGTTTGACTTTACAGAGGCTCTTGCGGGATTTGAAGCTGTCACCTTGCTGACATTTGTTGGTGGATTTGCAGTTGTCTCCAGATTGCAAGCTCATGTTTCATCAAATTTAGTTTTAGATTGCCAAATGCTCATATTTATGTGGTCCAAGTTATCCATTCATTCACACTGTTCAATCTATATATTCCTTCCCCTGTGTGCCGTCTGCAACCTTTTGAGAGTAATTTAACTTTTGGGGGTATTGATTGAACTAGAGTTGAACTCAATAGTGTCATTAACTGACCCTTTTTCCCACCCTGGCTGTAATCAAAGATGAATTTATCCTATTATAAAGATGTGAACGCGTTGACAGAACGACATTTTGTTATTTAATTTACAGTTGATAGAAAATTGGATACAAAGTTGAGTTGAACACTAATATTGTAAAATGTTTTCTTTTCTTATAGGTGGTCACACTAGGATTACGACACATACTGTAGCACGTAGGTTATGTTCATATCCAAATGTATTTTCCGAGGAGCTCAACCCTGTGTTTGTATTGACATCTTATGTGACAGAGTAGTCCATTTTCTTTAATGGAATTCATAAATAGGAGGCAGGAAATAGATGAAGGGGATTTCTTTAGATTTGCCCTCACCCTTACCTCGTGCCTCCCGACATAACTCAGTAAAGATGAATTCACTTTGCTCATGTAGCAGCCTTTTAGTCAACTGTAAGTGAATTGCAAACCGCTCACCCATGATTACTTGAGCCTGTGAAGAGACCTCTACATCTCGGTGTCTGTTTAATACAGTAATGGATTTGGTGCAGCTCCATGATGGAGTACAGTGAATACATTTTTGCAGGGCCGTAGTGTGTTGTGATGCTAGCTTGTCACTTTGAACGGTGTGTCACCTGAGCCTTAACCCTGCAGTGAACTCTGGGACAGAATATCACCGCCTCTCCTGGACTGCGATTTGCCCCTCCCCCCCCTTCCAAGGCAGTTTTGCTGCCGATAGAGGAGGAGACTTAAATTTAAGAATAAGAATAAAATATTCTACATTGGGGCATCCGGGTTCCCAGCCTACCGACACGAGGGTCGCAGGTTGGAGCCCCCGTGTTACCTCTGCCGTGATCCTCCCACGTGCCACGTGCTGCCGGTGAAACTCCTCGCTGTCAGGTGAAAAGAAGGGTCTTCTTTTCTGAATCGGATTGGAGGAGTATGTGATAGTCTACAACTCCCCAGATTGGCAGAGGGCGTGGAGCGATGACTGGGCCTGGAGATTTCTTTCCTCAGAGAGAGAGAGAGAGAGAGAGAGAAAGAATAAACATGATTAAAAAATATATAAGCAGTTTCATGCACAAATGTTATAGAATTAATAATTTAAATTATGGTACAGTCCTTACTGGTAATGGTTGCAGTAATTGACATGCAAGCTTATATTTAGATGACTTTATGAAGTCAAATAAGTCTAAATACAGATCAGTGTTTTACTGGTGGACCCGTGGGTCCACTAGTATTTATTATTAATAGGTAATTAGGGCAATTACCTAATGAAAAAATCTGGCTCCGTCAGCTCACCTGCACGCGTGCTCTTTACACTTCCTGAACGTTTCAGCCCGATCGCACGTGAAACGGCATAGCTGATCACTTCAAATTTTAATTCCTCATGTTTACGTGCCGCATACATCCACTTCAGTTCATCAAAGGTGCAAAGAGACATTTCAGAGTGAAAACGTTGATATGTAAACAGAGCCACTATTTGGTGACGGGGGCATCATGCTGCTGTTACAGTAAGGCCCTTCAAAACTGTAAAAGACTGCAAAACAAAGCTTTGTGGAATAGAAAATGGCCTCCATATTACCAAAGAACTTTTATGGAAAGAAATGACAGCTCCATATTGCCCCATTGCAACATCAGCGCCCAGCAGCCTCCGCCATTTTTTATTTTTGGAAGCGTGACAGCGCCAAAAGAACCTCGCACAGGCTCGCAGTGGTCAACTGCGGTAGCGCTGGCCCCTATAATCAGCCTCTCTAAACAGTAACTCAACGGGAGAACACTCTAAACTTTGGGGATTCACATCTTTTCCGGGCGTACTGCAAATCTTGGTTGAAGTGGTGTAGTGCAGGGATGTAAAACAACAACCATATTGTGGAATCTAAGCAAAATTTTTCGTTATCTTTGTTTAGTTTTTTCAAGATAAATACCTAATGAAAAGGACCCGAGGTTCAACTCCCGTTGAGTTACTGTTTAGAGAGGCTGATTATAGGGGCCAGCGCTACCGCAGCTGACCACTGCGAGGCGCATTCTGTTTCCAAAAATGGCCGGAGTGTCGTCTCTTTCCTTCCACGCTCTTTGATATTACTCGATATACTTGGAACCTGATTGCTTCTCTCCTCACCCCAGCAGGTGTATATCTGACCTTTAACCTATAGGAATCTCCCTGATAAGAAGCCTCTTCACTCTGCAAATAGCCAGGTTTACGGTGCCGTGCCCTCAATTCCCCCCAGCCAGCCTTCCATCTCCACGACATCCGACGCCAAAAAAGAAAGGAAGTATAGATGGGACATTTGTGATGGATGACGTGCACCAAAATGTGGTCATTATCGCAAAGCCCAAAGCTATTTTGATTCATAGATATCCATATCAACTTGCCTGGAAATTTAAATGGGATCTGAATTTTTCATGCACCTCCAAATGGCCGGGGCTGTTAATGTCTTGATTTCCATGTGTGAGCTGAGGGAGCCTGAGCACAGTGACGAGAATACCTTAGCAGAGCTTAATTTCCATCATAGTCGCACAAATAATTCATTTTCCACTTGATTCATTCGTTATTTTTCACCGAGTAGTTGTCAAGTGCATATTCTGATGATCATTATGTGAAAGGACATAGCAATGTTTTGCTCTCACCGCTGGTTCGTCAATCTTGAGATTAAATAAAAGGTATATCTTTAAATCTGCTTCCTGTTCCAATGCCATAATCACTCATTCAGACATACTATAGTATTGCTTTGTAGCCCTCCAAGGCAAGTCGCTAAAGATACTCGAGTTGCGCCACCGCCATTTATTTGCTATATTTACTTCTCCTTTGAACTCTGTGTTAAGTCTTGTTTCTGTGATGACAATCTAAATGTGTCCCTCAGACACTAATTGCTCTCTGTGTTGCAGTCAGATTCCTTACGCTCCTACATGTAGAATATATCGTTCTCAATTTGATTTAGGTTTATCGGTTTATTCTTTGTGTTGCTCTTCTATGCGTTTATTCCATGTCCAAGGGTAGATGATTATGTGCCATGTGATTTTTAAAAACGGAGCTGCTATGATGCATAGCAGATTTCACACAAATCTGATAAACCAATCAAGTGCTATCGTGACGTATTGTATCCTACCTATTGCATCAATACAAGACAAGAGAGTCGTCTTGGCAACAGTGATGTAAAACACTGCCACTACAGGACTCTGGGGGTCACTAAAGTCATCAGGTTTCGGATTCTAGCAACAAGTCCAATTTGGAAATGAGCAGAGGCCAAGAAAAAGGCCTCCTCCGAATATTTCTTCAAATATTCAGCATGGCTGTATCGTGCCCTCTCACCATGAAGGAATCTAATTAAGCCTAATTCCTGCAGTAGTATTTTGTTTTCGGCAAGGTTCTTCATTCATCACTTGGCATTGTAATTATTCTCTGAGATTCCTTGGGCGCTCAAGCTCCAGGCCACATCTCCCATCAGCAAGGCTGTATTCTCCAGCCTGCTATTTTATGCATGCATTTTGCCATCACAAATACTTTTGCTGTAACAAATATTTTCTATCAGAGGCTCTTTTACCCTCTGGTAATACGCAGGAGCCTGGCGTTCAGAGACTGACTTGTCACAGCATCAAATGACACAGAGAGATTCACATTTGAGGAGGAATAATAATAATAATATATTAATAATATTAATAATTATATATATGTGTGTGTATATAGTATATATGTGTGTGTGTGTGTGTGTGTGTGTGTGTGTGTGTGTATATGTGTATATATATATATATATATATATATATATATATACAGTACATATATACAGTACATACAGTATATGATTTTCAAAAAGGAAATCTATGCAATGTTATTTAGAATCTAATACGCCTCAAAGTCACTTTCACAGGCCTTTGACACAGCCTTTTCTGGCAGGGCTTGTTCAGTGCAGCATCGACACAGACAGCTGACATGGTACATCAGTCCCAGAGTGCAGACCTGTGCACACGAGGTGGTGGAAGGTGACGTTACTGTAGAGGTTGGAACTACAGATATTGTGGGGAAAGTCGAGAAAGAAAGAAAGAAAGAAAAAGAATTTCCCCTCAAGTTGACCTATCGACTCTGCCTCTGGCCTGGGGTCTCCTGGGGACCAGCACACCTCCACAAAAGCCCAAAAAAGAAACTAAAAGAATGATGAAGAGTGGATTGGAGTGAGGCAGAGAAGGAGAGAGAACCTGAAAGCAAATAAGAGAAAGAGCGAGAGATGGGGTAGACGAGTGTTCCTTTGAAGAGAACATCATGGCACACAGACAAACCTCTCTCCTTCCTCCTCACAGAGGACCCATCTCAGCAGATGAAAGCGGGGACCTCTTTGAGGCGGTGCCCTCGCATTATCCCTGCCTCCTGCATCAAGTAATTGAAAGACCTGAGGGTATCGTGGGGGGGCTGTGGGGAGGGGGGTAGGGTATCGTGGGGGGGGCTGTGGGGAGGGGGCTGTGGGGAGGGGGGTTGGGTATCGTGGGGGGGCTGTGGGGAGGGGGGGTGCTGGGCTGAGTCATACATGCAAGTCTTAGGACATGGAGAAAAGGAGAAGACGGAGCCCTAAACTCTCATGGTTCATTACTGGCAGTTCAGAGAGAAGAGGAAGATGTGAATCAGAAGAACAAGAAGAATCTTAAAAATGTTGTAGCTACAGGGCATCCGGGGGGTCACAGGTTTGAGCCCCCGTGTTACCTTCCGTCCATATATACAGGCATAATTGGCTGTGTCTGCGGGTGGGAAGCTGGATTAAGGGTATGTGCCCTGGTCGCTGCACTAGTGCCTCCTCTGGTCGGTCGGGGCGCTTGTTTCGCGGGGGGGGGGGAACTGAGGGGAATAGCATGATCCTCTCACACACTACGTCCTGCGGCTGAAACTCCTCACTGTCAGGTCAAAAGAAGTGGCTGGCGACTACACATGTATCGGAGGAAGGATGTGCTATTCTATAACTCTCCCCAGATCGGCAGAGGGGGTGGAGCAACGACCGGGACAGCAGGGGGAATTGGGCAAGTACAATTGGGGAGAAAATGCAGAAAAAAGTTGTAGCTATGGCTACTGAGTACGGTTCTAAAATACAATAGCCCCTTCCACGACAGTGTTGTGACTGTGTGATTCTGCACAGTCCCTTATACGACCATTCGAAAATTTGACAATTAAGTGTAAAGCACCCGTCGTAAAAACAATGCTCGTCTTGCAAGTGTCGCAGGGGCACATTTCAAATGTACTCACTGTTGCACAAGAGTCTTGTAAAAATGGGTGCTTTTTGGTTTGAATGTTCACTTCTGCTAATAAATAATTTTTATATATATATATAAAAATCCTCAACTTTCGGTCAAACAGCCGCCATCACAGCGCTCGCTATCGGCCCCTGCTGATCGGAAGCTATAAGCCTATTGCAACAATAAACACAAGATGTACGACTCGGTGTATGGGACCAGCGACCATAGGCCCCCGATGATAGCGAGTGCTGTGTTGGCTGGAAGGAAATTTAATAATACTTTTTAACATTAAAATTATTCATGTTCACAAGACCCTTGTGCAACTTGTTTTAGTGACTGGCGCTTTACACTTAATTGTCAAATTTTCGAATGCTCGTATAGACGGTTTTCACCAGAGCGCAACCCCACAACACTTCCTTTTTCTCAGCATTCGGCAAACTGCAGAAATATTCACTCGACATCGTTACTTTTGTTTTCGCCGCTCGGCTGTATAGACGGTTTTCACGGAATGGTCAGTCCTGCACTTGAATGTTTTTTTTTCTTTTATGTCCATAGCAAACACTGCAACAGGAAGTGAGCGGGGGTTCAATTTAGAATGTTTTTGTTGTCAAGTTAAAACCGTCTATAAGGGACTGTGCAGGATCAAGCAGTGACAACACAGTCATGAAAGGGGCTAAAAACTACACCATCTTAGGAATGAGGAAAAAGCAGCAGCACGTTGAGCACTATATTAATATTGTACATAGTATACTCAGCGGCCACAACCTGCTCGTTAATGTAAATAGCCTGCTCCTCAAAACAGTGAATCTCATGGCTGCAGCTCAACACATAAAGCATACAGATACATACACCACACAAGAAGCCGTTTCCTTTTTTTTTGTCAGAGTAAACAGAATCGGGAAGACGCATGAGCCGCTTAGATTCTACTTACCCCGCTAGCCAGGCGCTTCTCACTCATACTGAGCATTAGCGCCTGGCCAACCACATAACATTTCCCCATAGACCAGCTTTCCGCTCTCGCGGCTACGTCTTAAAAGATTACTTACCTGAGCCAGAAACTTGAAGTGAAGACCCTATCCGATGCTTAACATCCTCTTCGAAATGACGACAGATGTTGCCGCTTCCAACTTGTTGCATAAAATCCACTTTTTTTGGTCTTTTATATCAAAAAGTCCTTAATGCAATACCATTCAGGAAGTGTGGGGGCAGTACGGACAGCGACGCACTGTGTTTACACTACTGCCCCCCACACTTCCGGTTGTAAATGTAACACAATATAAATGTATCTGGCATACGTGTTATAATATTTCATAATTGCCTCTGATTCGATTATTCTTGTTTTTTAGTAATAACTTAATACTTAATAACTAGCTCTGAAAGCAGAATTCTAGGCAGAACGATAGCAAAGAGACAACTAGTAGCCTACAACTATTATTTAATTGAACAATAGCTATTTTAAGCCATATTGTGAAGAATTGTTTTGCGCAATGTGTATTATTTACTAGCTCTTGCGGGCCACATAAAAGAATGGTACTATAAACAACAAACACCCAGTGATCTGTGGCCGAATACACCTTGTGAGAGTAAGCTGTTCAAGTTTAACAGAAAGGCAGAACGTACTCAAATAACAGCTCTTTACAACAGTGGTGTGCAGAAGGGCGTCTCTCAACTCACAGGTTGTCGGCAGCGGTTTGAGATGGGTGTTCCTAATAAAGTGGCCAGTGAGTTGATCTGTAATTGCAGACAGTATCCAGACAGTCAGTGTTGATATCAATGAACTGTCTCATTCAAAATATGGAAAAAGGTGATGGTTTGTAGAATAAAATGCTCAATGAAACAGAAAGTAAATGCCGTGCTTGTTAGATTCAAATGTAACAGGCACTCTGCCATCTCTCCCCCTCCCCCTCCCTCTCTCCCTCTCTCTCTCTCTCTCTCTCTCTCTCCCTCTCTCTCTTGCTCGCCCTCACTGTTGACTGCCAGTTGAAGCAGAAAAGCCGTTAAAAAATAATGGAATAAACCACAGTAGTATGAGGGTGATAGACATCACATTTTCTGCCCCCCGAAAGACTCTGAGAGAGCGAGAGAGAGAGAGAGAGAGAGAGATCGAGATCTGTTAATCTCTTACGATAGCGCCCTTTGAACATCCACACAATCCATTGAAATACTTGTATTCGAGGGCATTGAATATTGGATGTTGCACAATGCACTCATTGGATCAGAATAATCTCAACCAAATCAGTGGCAATAGCGTACGTACACTGTCTGCACGGCATGGCCTTTCATCCGCCCTGGCATGACACTTCAATATTATGTTGTACAGCAAATGTATGATCTCTCTGCATTTTCAGACGAGTGCATTGTTCTTTGAATACATGCATGATTATGATGCAGCACTTTAAATTCTGATCCACGACTCTAATGAAGCGGGTCTCATAATGTGCCTGATAATATTCAGCATTTCATTCATGGTGACATATGCAAACAAACACGAGTGCATAAGTGTGAGAGAGAGAGAGAGAGAGAGAGAGAGAGAGAGAGAGAGAGAGAGAGAGAGAGAGAGAGAGAGAGAGAGAGAGAGAGAGAGAGAGAGAGAGAGAGAGAGAGAGAGAGAGAGAGAGAGAGAGAGAGAGAGAGAGAGAGAGAGAGAGAGAGAAGCTGTGTCGCTAGCAGAAGAAAACCCCTTGAGGATAAGTGTGCATGAATAAAACAGACCAGAGAGAAAGAGAAAAGCTGTGTCACTATATCAGAAGAAAAGCCCCTTGAATTCTTTCTAAACAGTACGTCCGTCCGATTCTCGTTAACGCGATATCTCAGGAACGCCTTGACGGAGTTGCTTCACATTTGCCTCAAACGTCCACTTGGACTCAAGAATGAACGGATTCGATTTTGGTGGTGGTCAAAGGTCAAAGTTCAAGGTCACCTTGACCTCATGACCGCCATTTTCATGCTCGTTAACACTATATCTCAGCAACGCCTTCACGGAATTTCGTCAAATTTGGCTCAAACGTCCACTTGGACCGAAGGGAGGAACTGGTTCGATTTGTGGAGGGGGCGTGGTGATGGAAAGGGGTGGAGCTAGGGAAAATGGGTCATAGCTATATATACGTAGGAAGTTCATAGTCGGGATTCGAGGGGTGTGTAGGGGGAGTGGCTAGGGGGAATACCTAGGGGGTGTGCGTGTTGGGAAGGGGTGTGGTGAGGGAAAGGGGCGGGGCTAGGGAAAAGGGCCATACTTTAACTAGGGATAGGAAGGTCATCGGGGTTCGAGGGTTGGCTAGAGAGAGTGGGTGGGACATGACCGGTCGTAGAGAGTCTGGATTTGAGGGGTGGGTTGGGGGAATGTCTATGGGGATGTGGGTGGTGGGGGGGGCATGATCAGTAAGGGTGCGGGGCTAGGGAAAATGGGCTGTAGCTAGGAAAAGGAGAGGGTTCGAGAAGTGGGTAGAGGGAGTGGATAGGAGGCTCTGAGTGGTGGAAGCACCGTGATGAGGGAAGGGGGTGGGGCTGTAGGAAGGTCATAGAGAGTCGGGGTTCAAGCGGTGGGTAGGGGGAGTGGTTGGGGGATGTGGGTGGTTTTGGGGTAGGACCATTTTCCATGTTGAAAATGATTAGCTGTGTTGTTGAGGTACTCCCAAACATTGCTTAAATGCCATAAGGCTGAATAGCCACACCACTGCACTGTGGACTTCAAGGTATTTGTGCTTGTATGAGTCACTCTGGACAGACATGGGTGTAGACTGCTGACTTGTTGGTGGAGGCATTAAACCCTGAACCATTATTTTCCTCTTTCTTTCTTTCTTTCTTTCTTTCTTTCTTTCTTTCTTTCTTTCTTTCTTTCTTTCTTTCTTTCCAGCCTTCCAATCCGCCTTCATAATCTCTTAAATCTCTCTCTCTCTCTCTCTCTCTCTCTCTCTCTCTCTGTCTCTCTCTTCCTCACAGTCCAGTGGATGAATCAGAACACGATTTCTCATTATCAGACAGACTCCTCCCTCTCTTTGACGGGAGTGTTTCCCCTGCTGTCTGTCTTCCCTCTCCCCCTCCCTCCCTCCCCCTCCCTCCCTGCATCCCTCCCTCCCTCCCCCTCCCTCCCTTCCCCTCTCTCCCTCCCTCCCTGCGTCCCTCCCTCCCCCTCCCTCCCTCCCCCTCCCTTCCCCTCTCTCCCTCCCTCCCTGCGTCCCTCCCTCCCCCTCCTTCCTCCCCATCCCTTCCCCTCCCTCCCTCCCTGCATCCCTCCCTCCCCCTCCCTCCCTGCGTCCTTCCCTCCCCCTCCCTCCCTCCTCCCCCTCCCTCCCTCCCCCTCCCTCCCTACGTCCCTCCCTCCCCCTCTCTCCCTCCCTCTTCTCTGGAGAGCTCAGCAGTGAGTGTTAATCCTGCGTTGCGCTGTCCTGCCGTCTGCATCCCGTTGCTGGGAGAGCATGGCACAACGCCAGGACCCCTGCGCTCACACAGGAGAGGAGTGAGCGAGCAAGAGAGAGAGAGAGACAGAGAAGAGAGAGAGGAGAGAGAGAGAGAGGAGAGAGAGACAGCGAAGAGAGAGAGAGAGGAGAGAGAGAGAGAGAGCAGTTGTGCCGTTTCACGACTGTCACAACCGCTAGAGCGCTGCACTGCACAGGCTACTACTGAGTTTCACTGACACACACACACACGGGGAGTAGAGAGGGGAGTTTGTCGCAGCTGCCAGTGCCAATGTGAAGGGAGCGAGAGGACAGCCTTGCCGCGTCCCGCCGCAGTGCAAACCTCTCAGCGGTCCGGTGTCTCTCCTTCCTCCTTCCCGAAGCGGGATTCAACTTTTTGCTGCATCTCTCCCGTCGGCACGTCAGCCCTCTGCCAGCTCGAGACATGGAGTCTCCCACCAAAGAGATCGAGGAGTTTGAGAGCACGTCCCTGAAGTACCTCCAGCCGGAGCAGATCGAGAAGATTTGGCTGAGGCTCCGCGGACTGTAAGTACTACTGAGTGACTTTGACTCTGTTTTTCAACAAGTGTGTGCATCTCTATGTGAGTGACTGGAGTGCTTGCTTTTTTGTGTGTGTTTTTTGAGTTTCATATTTCTGTGTAAATGTATAGCTCAGTGGCTATACTGTATACATACATTGGCATTTGTGTTCATGAATATGTTTGCTGCTCCGTTTATTCATCTAACTCTATATTAGGATATAGGAAAGAGATGGTTTTATTTACAGTATGTGTGTGTTTATGTGATACAAACGGGGATATAAGAGAGAGAGACAGAGAGCTTCCAACCAAACCAGGGCCCTCCAATAGATCAGAACTATATTCAACCACTCTGTTGGATGGTTTGTTTACTTCTTTACAGGAAGAAAATTAACACTGCACTAGTACTGAAGAGGTGCTAACTCACCATGGAGGAAAACGATGCTTCTTGTGAAAAGGAGGGTTGCTGCACTGTCCTACCCTCTATTCTCGGCTGAAATAAGCATGCTTATACCATGGTCTGGGTGAATACTTGTTTCTGATTGGCCGGCAGGTGTGCATTAAAACCGTATAATGCACACGTAGTCCGGCTCAAGTCTAATCACATGTTGTAAATGCATCTGCTACCCAACCTGCACAGCTGTTTAACCAAGCAGCACAGTAAACATTGTTCAACTCGCTACCTCAGCTTCTATGAGCTGAGCGGACGCTGCAGCATACTCATATCCAAGGTTTGTCCTATTTACTGGAGCAGCAGACAACGTTTCCATTGCATGAGAAGCTAATAGGATGGTTACGCTTGTTCCAGGTATTAGTTGCTTCCCGAACTGTTGCTAGGTAAACACAGTTATAGCTGGTCAAAAACTTCAGATTTTGATTGCTAAACTCGCACCAAAAATTCGCAAATGCTTTTATTTTACATTGTTGGCAAATGACTATGGTATAAGCGGGATAATCAACTCCTAGGTGTGCGTTATACGATTTTAATGCACTTCGCAGGGGCAACCACCCGACGCTGGTTATTTGCCTCCACGTCGTGCAAATCGTATGACCGCCACCTAGTCGTTGACTATCCCTTACTTATTTTTGGGTCGAGTATATGAGTGGTTTCTTTGTCACCTCAGAGCTCAAATTGAATCCCTTTCTTTCTCCATGTTATATCTGACTGGAAATCACTGTAAGTTAGTGTAAGTTTATAATTTGGTTTAGGGTTTGGACTGTGTGTGTGTGTGTGTGTGTGTGTGTGTGTGTGTGTGTGTGTGTGTGTGTTTGCAGGTGGTTAAGTCAATTGGTGGAGTCTATTAATTTATCGTCTTTTCTTTTACCCTTTTGTCAGGTAGTATTAAAAAACAATAACCTTGCAAGGCAGCCGGATTTGCGTGAGATCATGACATCACGATCACACGACAAACCATTTGGCAAAAGGACCTGGAGCCTTAAATTTCTTAATTTTGTCCAGTTCCTTTAGGCAGATAATTCCCTTCAATAAAATAAATACAACAATATTACCTCCTCCTTACACCTTTTGCCCAATCACCACCTCCACCAATGAAAGCCCAGCATATGAACGTGGACAATATTTGTTATGTGTTTTCAGCTCACATCATTCTTCATTGGTATGAGGAAGAGACAGTAGTGGCAGTGGTGGTACTTCTATTGTTCTCTCATCTCTAATATTGTTATTGCTGGAGGTCTGAATGATACAGAATTTCCTCCTGCACCAACGATGCACTGCTTCTTTTTCCACTCATCCTCTCCTCTCCTCTCTCCTCCCCTCTCCTCTCTCCTCTCTCCTCCCCTCTCCTCTTTCCTCTCCTCTCCTCTCCTCTCCTCTCCTCTCCTCTCCTCTCCTCTCCTCTCCTCTCCTCTCCTCTCCTCTCCTCTCCTCTCTCCTCCCCTCTCCTCTCTCCTCCCCTCTCCTCTCTCCTCTCCTCTCCTGTCCTCTCTCCTCTCCTCTAGGGAGGCACGATATAGTTTCCCCCCGATATCGATATTCCCGATATTTTCGAACTCCTTTGACCAATTGCTGAAGGTCATTAGTGGGATTATTGCGATCCATGTAAACATCGTCACTGTCTGGTTCATTTGGTGGCTGTGTTCAATTCCCTCTCATCATCATGTGTGTTTGTGCCACTCTCAGATGAATGTGCCCGGACCTCTCTCTGTGTGGCCTCTCTCTGTGTGGCCTCTCTCTGTGTGGCCTCTCTCTGTGTGGCCTCTCTCTGTGTGGCCTCTCTCTGTGTGGCCTCTCTCTGTGTGGCCTCTCTGTGTTGCCTCTCTATGTGTGGCCTCTCTCTGTGTGGCCTCTCTGTGTGGCCTCTCTCTGTGTGGCCTCTCTCTGTGTGGCCTCTCTGTGTGGCCTCTCTCTGTGTGGCCTCTCTCTGTGTGGCCTCTCTCTGTGTGGCCTCTCTGTGTGGCCTCTCTCTGTGTGGCCTCTCTCTGTGTGGCCTCTCTCTGTGTGGCCTCTCTCTGTGTGGCCTCTCTCTGTGTGGCCTCTCTCTGTGTGGCCTCTCTCTGTGTGGCCTCTCTGTGTGGCCTCTCTCTGTGTGGCCTCTCTGTGTTGCCTCTCTCTGTGTGGCCTCTCTCTGTGTGGCCTCTCTCTGTGTGGCCTCTCTCTGTGTGGCCTCTCTGTGTGGCCTCTCTCTGTGTGGCCTCTCTCTGTGTGGCCTCTCTCTGTGTGGCCTCTCTCTGTGTGGCCTCTCTCTGTGTGACCTCTCTCTGTGTGACCTCTCTCTGTGTGGCCTCTCTGTGTGGCCTCTCTCTGTGTGGCCTCTCTGTGTGGCCTCTCTCTGTGTGGCCTCTCTCTGTGTGACCTCTCTCTGTGTGACCTCTCTCTGTGTGGCCTCTCTGTGTGGCCTCTCTCTGTGTGGCCTCTCTGTGTGGCCTCTCTCTGTGTGGCCTCTCTCTGTGTGGCCTCTCTCTGTGTGGCCTCTCTCTGTGTGGCCTCTCTATGTGTGGCCTCTCTCTGTGTGGCCTCTCTCTGTGTGGCCTCTCTCTGTGTGGCCTCTCTCTGTGTGGCCTCTATGTGTGGCCTCTCTCTGTGTGGCCTCTCTCTGTGTGGCCTCTCTCTGTGTGGCCTCTCTATGTGTGACCTCTCTCTGTGTGGCCTCTCTCTGTGTGGCCTCTGACTCTCAGATGAATGTCCCGGGGCCCGGGCCTCTCTATGTGTGGCCTCTCTCTGTGTGGCCTCTGACTCTCAGATGAATGTGCCGGGGCCCGGGCCTCTCTCTGTGTGGCCTCTGACTCTCAGATGAATGTCCCGGGGCCCGGGCCTCTCTCTGTGTGGCCTCTGACTCTCAGATGAATGTCCCGGGGCCCGGGCCTCTCTCTGTGTGGCCTCTGACTCTCAGATGAATGTCCCGGGGCCCGGGCCTCTCTCTGTGTGGCCTCTGACTCTCAGATGAATGTCCCGGGGCCCAGGCCTCTCTCTGTGTGGCCTCTGACTCTCAGATGAATGTCCCGGGGCCCGGGCCTCTCTCTGTGTGGCCTCTGACTCTCAGATGAATGTCCCGGGGCCCAGGCCTCTCTCTGTGTGGCCTCTGACTCTCAGATGAATGTCCCGGGGCCCGGGCCTCTCTCTGTGTGGCCTCTGACTCTCAGATGAATGTCCCGGGGCCCGGGCCTCTCTCTGTGTGGCCTCTGACTCTCAGATGAATGTCCCGGGGCCCGGGCCTCTCTCTGTGTGGCCTCTGACTCTCAGATGAATGTCCCGGGGCCCAGGCCTCTCTCTCTGTGTGGCCTCTGAGGCCTCCTGTGGCGTGTCAGAGCTCACATCAGCCTTTAATCTCACAAAGAGCCTCCGTCTGAAGAGAGGGAGCTCACACCGACAGGCAGGCACACACACACACATCCACTCACACACGCACACACACAGACGTGCACGCACCCGTATGCACACACACACACACGTTTGTGATGGGAAGTGTATGTTGTGTGTGCAATAGGGAAAGATTGACAAATGTGGACTCTGTGCGTGTGTGTGTGTGTGCGCGCGTTTGTGTGTGTGTGTGCATGCGTCGCAGGCAAAGGTTTGACTGTGCATGTGCTTGTGTGTACTATAGAGATTGACTGTGTGTTTGAGTGCGTATATGGCAGTTTGGTGACATTTATGAGCTTATCCTAGGAGATAGGAGGATTTGTTTGGCAGCTGCTGTATGATTGTGTGTGTGTGTGTGTGTGCGTGCGTGCGTGCGTGCGTGCGTGCATGCTGGATGGCTATCACGGCAGTCTCCCTCGCATAATGTACTCTTCAGAGTACACCAATCATCCATGGATAGACGAGAGAGAGAGACAGAATATGTTTTGTACAGTGGCTCAGTCCAACGCATGGTGACATTCATTGATCAAGGCAGGAAGTGCGCGCTGTGTTTTGATTACTTTCCTCTGACAAATGAGACTTTGTTCTTGCATTGCTAAATGGATTCCAATGGATTAGCATTAATAAATGAGATCAGTGCGTCACAGCGACCTCTCTGTCACTCACTGATCAATGGAAATCAATGCATTGTTTAATCACTTGATCAACATTCATATAAGGAAGGGCATCTAAAGGTCGCTCAGCTCACAGCAGCATGGTATGACACGAAGAACATGCAGACAGGCTATTAAACAACAAGCAAGATAATATGTATAATATGTATACAGTATGTTAGTGTGTCATCTAGTCATCAGCGGTACCCTTATAATGAGTTTTAAGGCTGGAACCAAGCCAACCCGTCACCATAAAACATTTGGTTTGAGCAAAAACTAAAATAACAACGTGGGGAGGGGGGAAAATCTAATTTATGATTGCCAAATGCCAACACCCCCCCCCCCCCCCCCCCCCGTTTTTGTTTTTGATCCAAGTGAAATGTTTTATGGTCACTCACGATTCAGTAGATCACGGGTTGGCTTGGTTCAAGCCATAAAACTCGTTATAAGGCATTTTTAATGTCTATAGAGAAAATGAATGGGAAACTCACTTCCGGGGCTTGAAACATCACGAAAAGTCATGTGACTGTTGAGCTCTATAGTGTATGGACGGCCGACCAAGCCGGAGGTAACACGGGGGCTCGAACCTGCGGCCCTCGTGTTGGTCGGCAGGGAATCTACCGGTGCACTACCCGGACGCCCGTAATAACTTTATTTTGAACTCTTTTATTACGTTTTTATTTTTAGAAACTCCCTTTAAACCACATCCTCATTACGGCAACAACACTGCAGACAAAGCCTGCTAATTAGGAGAAACTCTGATGTTCTCACACACACACACACACACACACACACACACACACACACACACACGTTTACGTACAATACAGCGAAGTGGAGAAGTACACACAAAGGCATTTACATTCCAGTCATGTAGAATAAACAGCACTTAGCTTGATTTGCTTCTCATACTGATCAATCTTTGTTGGAGCTCTGAATAAAAGTGCAAGCTCAGGAAGTTCTTCGGAAATGAATGTTAAAAGCTCTGAATGAGCTCAGGCCTACATACACACACACACACACACACACACACGCGCGCAGCGCGCGCGCGCACACACACACACACACACACAAAACGGCTACGGAAAATTAACCCTTTTGGGTCCATCAAGGGACTTGAATTTAACAGTGTTGGGATCAAACCGTTGACGACGGTGTCATAAAATCGGAGTGAATCTTAAAGGTCCTTACACGTCGGGAGCGTTTTTTTCGTGCGATTAATTCGCACGTCAATAATATTTTCCGAACCTATATCAGTCAATGCAACCGTGCATACCAACAGCGTTTCGCTGAGCGTTATTGCGGCGTTTCTTTTTTCGAACAACGGTCGATTTTTCAGAAATTCGCTTCCGACATGTACACAGCTGGGTCAAAACTCGTATCGCAATTTCGTGGCGTATTTTTGCATCGCTCTTGATGTGTAAGGACCTTAAGAGAGAGAGAGAGAGAGGTGGAGAATGGAGAATGACAGCAGAGGGAGAGAGCAAGCCAACTGAAAAGGAGAAGTGAAGAAGAATGGCAGATAAGGAGAGCAAACAAAAAGAAAGCTGACAGGTTAGGGAGAAATGGTGACAGACATTTTTCTCTCCCTGCCTCCTCCTCCCACTTTCCCCTCTCATTGAGATTGCCTTACGTGTGTGTGTGTGTGCGTGCGTGTGTGTGTGTGTGTGTCGCAACTTCATTACAAGCAAGTTTTAGAGCTACGCAGTATGCTGATACACTATCCTCATAGAAGTGTGGGTGTGTTATGTGCAAAATGTTAGTGTGAGTGATAGTGGGTGTTTTATCTGACTATTAAGTACTGTGCGTGTGCGTGTGCGTGTGTGTGCGCGCGTGTGCGTGTGTCCTTTTTGCATCATCAAGCCTCTCTTAATCCTCTGCATGAGCATGAGTAGCTGTAAGCATTTGCATTCTTTGTACATTTACTTGTGTGAGTAGTGCAGAATGAGGCTGATGGGATTGGCAGTATCCCCTGTGGCTCTCTGGTTGCCTCATCCTACTGGAGGCCATGCATTTTGTTTTCCTTCTCTTTCTTTGTTATGAATGATGAAATCAATCCAATATAAATACAAGAGCAGCATCTCAGTCAGGGACTCACCTCCTTTGTGTCTCTGCTCTCTCTCTCTCTGGCAGGAGGAAGTACAAGAAGACGTCCCAGAGGTGAGTCTGTCTGCTGGGACTCGGGACCTTCTCCTCCCCATCTCTGACCCCCGACGATCTTGTAGGGTGTGCCATATCGTATCGTTATCAATATATCATTACAATTCAGATTCCTATTGTCATAGCATGGCTGAAAGTGGCTCCACGGTTGATGCGTTAATTCAGTAGTGCAGAAGTCGTTTGGTTACAAAAGACCTTGTACAACAAACCATGGTAATATTTGAAGACATTAAAATTTGTGAAGGCAAACTCTTATAAAACTATCACACTTATTTTGTTGCAATTGTATGTTCTTGAATAATAATCTTTTTCAGTATTTTGTCACATCGTCAAGAATATTGTTATCCCAGAAATACCCAGAAATATCGTGACATTATTTTAGGGCCATATCGCCCACTATGTGTAAATCTTTGCCCTCTGCCCCAAAACACCCCGTCATTTTACATTTCTGCAAACCATGGATATGTTGAATATTTAACATTTGTGAACCAAATATACATTGTCAACATTTCACACCAATACCATATATCATGTCATGTCATATCATATCTTATACCATGGTCTGGGTGAATACTCGATTTTTATTGGCTGCAGGGTGTCCATTAAAAAGTGATAATGTACAGTTGGTAAAGTTGTTCAGCCAAATGGTCTGTTCACCATTCATATCAATGCGCCATAGTTTCAACAGTGGTATTAAGAGAGCTGTTTGAGCTCTATACCCCCGTTAAGGGTTAATATGACACTTTTGTAAGTTGAGAAAAAAATTGAGTCGGTCAAAATAAGTATTTAAATCACCCCTGTGTGCTCAGTTTATCAAAAATAACTCTTATTTACAATTTTGATTTTCGTTTCGGAGATTTCCCTCACCTGACAGAAGCCGGCTCTGAGCCATTAAGTGACGCGCGTGCCTCTGCAAGCTGAGCGGGGGCGAGCTGCGCCCTGCAGTCTTTCAGGCAGAATTTCAGGCTGCAGTCTTTCAGGCAGAATCCCGACTGTAACAAAACTGCCCTCTGAACACGTGTACATCATGTCCCATGTTGCGGTCTGAGCGAGGGGACTATTTTCTCTGCGGTTCTTAAATCATCTCCAAGGTTATAAAAACTAAATTTTGATTGCAAAACACATGCAAATATAAATGAATGGTCTTGTTTTGTTGGCAAGTGACCATGGTATAAGCGGGTTAATGCACTTCGAGGTGTCCATTATCACTTTTTAAGGGACGACGCGAGAAGCGTGAACCGGTCCGAGGCGCCAGCCGAGGACCGGTTGCTTCCGCGAAGTCCCTTAAAAAGTGATAATGGACACCTTGTCGTGCATTAACCCTTACATATACCATACTATACCATACCATACCATACCATACCATACCAATACCATACCATACCAATACCCCCTATCCCTGGACCTCCACCTTCTCCTCCATTATTTGATAACTCTGTCAATTGAGGGTGACGCTGTCACTAGCCTGATGAGCTTTAACCAGCTGCGCACGCACGCACGCGCACACACACACACACACGCGCATGCACGTTACGCACACACACACACACACACACACACACACACACACACACACACACACACACACACACACACACACTTGTATGCATTCACAAAATACTCTCCCTTTCTCTCTCTCACTCTCTCTTTCTCTCATGCTGATTCAAGTGTTGATTCACCATCATTAGCAGATAATTAGTGTCCAGTTGGGTGGTATATATGGAAATACAATTGACTGGAAACACAGAACAAGAAAAGCATGATGAGTAACTGTCGTGACATTTTGCCTATTTCAATGTGGAGCTTTAATTGGTTTAGCTCTGTTGGAGATGCCATGTTGTGCTCTGGGGAAATCAGGCCTTCTATTGACTTGGAGTTGAATGCATGTATTTATTTGGGCTGAAGCAGGGGCTGAATTAGTGCTACTGGATGACTGTATAATGTATAATCTGTTAAGCATGTTTCTGTAGCTGTAACATACCATCACTGTCCTAACCAAACCTCTACAGCTTTCAATCTCATGTTTTCTTATGCATAGAAGAACATTCATCGTGGACCAAGCAGACCTTGTAAAACTGTAAAAAAAAGTTTCAAATGCATGTGTGGACAAATGACAATGACAAATACAACTATTGTTATCAAATGCGTTCCGATTATTTTATATAGAGAATGGAAAAATAGCCTGGTACTTTCACAATCAGATTGTGATTTAAGTTTCCAAATGCACTTTTGGTTATGATTTTGTTTACAAGATTAGGTTTTGCAGGGATTTTGGCTAGTGCATGGTGGTTAAATCTCCCACATCTAAGATCATGTTCATGCCTACACTATGGGGTTGTTATTGAATCCTGCCTAAACTTCCAATTTTGTATCTTTCCAACACTCTCTCTCTCTCTTAACCTTACTATCTCTGCCTCGACAACAATGCACTTTACAGTAGACCCATTTTCTTTGCACCTGTTTCTGCAGATGATCAACAACAACAACAACCAGCTTTTCACTCCAGGGCACAATTTGGGGCACGCATTGGGACAAAAACCTGACCACACAAACAAAAACAAAATACAAATGAGGTCCTGCTTTTTGTTGAAGCTGCACTCTAATACTATTCCTTGAGTAATTGTATGAACAAAAGTCTTTTCATGCTACTTATAGTTATTGGCACAGCATGTGGTCACTTGGAGTGGTAGCTATAGAGCTGGCTTCCTGTGCGGAGGAGCCAGGTGATTGACAGCACCATATGTGTCTGTGTAATTACGGCCAGGCTAATTGGCAGAGAGGAACACTGGGACTTTGTCATTACTGACACACCAGGACAGCCTCTCTCACATGCAGATGGGGGGGGGGTAGCCCTCTTCACAGAAGGAGGGAGGGAGGGAGGAGTGGTGGTGAGGGAGGGCTTAAGAGGGGTGTGCTTGTGGGTTTGGAGAGAAATTGTGTGTGTGTGTGTGTGTGGGGGGGGGGGGGGGGTGATTGTCGGTATTTTGGTAATCATTTTTGTGATCACATGGTTAAGACGTCAACAACCAAGACGTCAAATGTGACAACCGTGAAATTGCGCAAATCAAGGTAAAAGGTTGTTTTTTGGGGAGAAAACAAAAATCATATAACGCAAGTTTAGATGTTGAAGAATGCACTCAATATAACAAACAACAGTTTTAGGATCACTGAATACTTGTAATTTGTTAGCAAACCTAGCTTGTTCACGGCAAACCAAGCTTGTTCACCAACTTTCAGGGCTATTTTCTCTGAATATTCAAATAAGCATACTTTATCTTCTTCAACTATTTTCAGATTTCAGTGTATGACACATCATTTGAAAGCTAAGGCTGGCTTTACATGGGGAAACTTTAGTTGCATGAAACTTAAAGGGCCCATATTTTGCTAATATAATGTATTATTATTTTATTGTTGGCCTCCAGTAGAGTAACTTATTGCATCATTCATAGTTGAAAAAACTCATTGTTTATCTTGTACTGGCTCTCACTGCCCCCTTCAGTTCAGCCTCTGTCTGAAACGCTCTGTTTTAGGTCCTGTCCCTGAACCCCCACCCTCCGGAAAATACTCCAGGAGGGCAGCGCGAGGAGTTTTTGTGTTTGGCCGCGCGGTACGTGATGCCCTGCTCGGCCAGCCGCCGAAGGAAATGTCCCGGCACAGCCCGGGCCGAGCGGAGCTGTAGATAGCTAGGGCGATGTTGATATATCCATTGATAGCCTTGCTTGTTACGCCCAAGTCACGTTTGTTATCGATCGTCAAATTCGTTTTGACAATCCCTTGCTCGTTTATATAATTGTTTTACAGCTCCCCGCCCTGCCCGGGGAGCTTCACACTATTGTCGTCACATTCAAGCCACAACACAACAGCTAATGTAGCTAGTTAGCTAACTTCCCAAATGCTTGGGACTATAGTGTGCCTCTCCTAGCAAAGGCTACACGGACCAAACCAAAATGAGGACTTGGAGAAGTCAGCAAGTTGGACTAACGTTACAAGTTCTGAAAATGTGTGCCTTCCTCATTCATCAGTTCATGTCTATGAAAGGCAGCTGTGCTGCTAGGCTAATAGCAAGTGCTAATGTTACCCAGCCGGCGGTAAGTAACGTTAGCGCTTCCTAGCTGCTAGGTACAACCGATGCTGGAATGAGACACATATTTTCAGAACTTACCACTTCAGTCCTACATCCTGGCTCACTTCCAAGTCGTCTACTTGTTTTTGCAGTCTGAAATCCGTTATTCCATCAGACTACTGTTGTAGACAGCCAGGTTGGAGAGCGCCTGGTGACGCGGGTTAGGTTGACAATTCGGCAGTGTACTGGAGCAGTCAGAACAGGGAAGGGAGGGGCAGGGGGGACGGGTGAAGGCTATGGCGCGCGCGCACTGCCGGCCGGGGCTAGGCTTGTCATCACCATGGTAACCTGACGTCACTAGAACTATGTTCTCGCACAAATCCATGTGCTCTCGTCTACAAGACTTCATGTAAGGGGGGGGGGGGGGGGTTCATGGGGGTAACATTAAAACACTTTCACCTATTTATTTGAAGCTTAGCCCATGTTTAATATGACCATCCAAGATTGTAACAATATGATACAAAATTAAGAAATGCATAATATGGCCCCTTTAAGTGAAACCAAGTTGCAAATGAATTACATGGTGTAAATCCTTCTGCAACACGCTAAACTTCTCTGAAACTCAGCTCCAACAGTTGCAAAGCTCTGTTGGACTTTGTGAAAGTAGTTTCACGCAACAGCCAATCAAAATGGTGATAACCAGTCAGCTGATCACATAGGCTCTCTCTAAAAGTAGCTAGCCAGTCAGCCAGCCATGCAGTGCCAGAAGAAAAACCGATACAACACTTCAGAATTTATATTTTCCAGTGAGAAAAAGATACGAAATAAGACGACAACAATAACAAAACAATACAACAGATGAAAAATTACCTAGCTAGCTAGTTTTAGAGGAATAAACTGCCATGTTGCATGACTTGATTATTTTTGAATTGCTTTGTGTAATTGTGAAGTTGCATGGAAATTAGGTTTCTTGCAACTTGCAACCTGCAACTAGTTGCGTGAAAGTTCCCCTGTGTAAAGCCACCCTTACTATCTGCACTTTCATAATCTGTCTATCTGGCCTAGTACCCGAAACAGCATTCCCGGTCACAGATTTGTTGGCAGCTCCTCCACGTTTCTTTATCAGTTGTGCTCTGCTGTCTGCTTGGAACAGCATTCTGGAAGATGCTGCCTATCTTTTGCAATTTGTGGTTCCATCTCTGGCACAGTGGCATCTGCCGATAATGTTTTTCCCCCAATCCAAACACAGCCAAGACAGAAAGACAAAATGTATCTCATGTTTAAAAACAACAACATTGCTCACAAAAGCATTAGCCGTGAAGTCCGCCAACAAGGCAACAGGTAGAGAGGAGCTTACTGAGTGTTCATGCTTCATAATTTTCAACAGGCAACAGCATGCATGCAATGAAATAGGCTTTACTTAAGCTTGTAAATATGCTACAACGGTCACTCCTCCAGCCCAGCTCTTAACAGCTTTAAGTGTTTTGCCATCTGATCCAAAGGCAAGCCTCCAGCCTTAAATGGCCTATAGTCTGCCCAGTTGCCAACTTGTGTGTGTGTGTGTGTGTGTGTGTGTGTCTGCTCTCTCTCTCCCAGGGCAAGCTGTGTTTGTTCAGATTGCAGGGCTATAGTACCATGTTTTGGTGCCTTTTAATGACGCAGGCTGCTCAGGCATCCGCTCGGCTCCAGTCTGCTCTGGACTGGCCAGAGAAACACCCCAGAGTCCTGACAAAACACAAGTCTGTCTGTGTGGGATTGTTTCTACAGTCTCAATGCAGGACACAAGTATTGGGATTTTGTGTGTTTGTTTGTTTGTGTGTGTGTGTGTGTGTGTGTGTGTGAGAGAGAGAGAGAGGGTGAGAGTGTTTCTGTGTGTAAGGAATTTGTCAGTGTGTCCTTTCCTATTACCTCCGCCAAGAAGGTTAGGTTTTCACTGTCTGTCTGTGATCAGGATGACGGAAAAATTACTGGGCCAATTTTCATTAAACTTGGTGGAAGGGTTTAGCATGGGCCATGGAAGAACCCATTACATTTGGGCACGGGTCACAGATCTGAGTCCGACTGACCTCATGGTGGCGCTATGACAGCCCTCTTTACATTTTGGTTCATCATTTCTGAACTGTCGTAGAATAATAATAAAAAAATCCCTCCAAATTTTCCCCCTGGATTCCTTCGGTCATTACTCACCTACTCACAAAGGCCCCGCCCATTTCCGGCTAACTAGATGTTTTTCGCTACTCCTCTTCAAACCACGACACCCAGCATATACTGTATATATCTATAATTGAAGATGTGGACTTTGTTTCAAGTTCTGTGTTCGGCCACAGATATGCCGTTTTACGTGCGATCGGGCTGAAACCTTCAGGGTGTGTAAAGGGCACCAGTGACCTGACGGAGCCAGATTTTCTAATTAGGCCAATTAGCTAATGATGTGATGTCATCAGTGATGATGTCAAAAGTCATGTCATAAGGGCGCTACACACACACACACACACACACACACACACACACACACACACACACACACACACACACACACACACACACACACAAGGAGGCATTGTGACAAGAATGATCAGTGATGTCACACACCCAAGGAGACATTGTGACAAGGGGGGTACACACACACACACACACTAGGATGTCAAAAGTGATGTCACGGGCGCACACACACACACACACACACACACACAAGAAGGCAGGCATTGGCTACGTTTACATGGACAGTTTCAATCCTCTTTAACTCAGAATTCGATCCCAATCCTCTTCAAATTTATCTTGTAAACACCTAAAGCAGAATGAAAAAGGCCAATTCGATGTGAAGTCAAATTCGATGTAAGGGGGTGGTGTAGTTCGTTTCTCAATGCGATTGAAGTATTTTTCTATACGCTCTTTCCTCTACGATCCTCTCTAACTCACTGCGGTCTTTCTGCGCATGCCCGTTGTCAGCTCTCCCTCTCAAGGAAGAGCTCTGTCACACTTCAGGAAGGGAGGGGGAATCACATGGATACGCGTCAAACCGCGTCAGACACACCCGGCCCCAGCAGCTAGCGAAACATGGCCGCTTCCAGAGTGGCTGTTGACAGTTTCAAATGATGACAAATCAACCACTTTTGCAACGTGGGGAGGAGGCAGCGATTTGTTTGGTGTTAACGTTAGCTGTTGTGGTGGCTATGGCTAACTTTAGCTAGCTAGTTGTGGCTACCTTCAACAGGCAGCGCTCCACAAGCTTGTGGTGACGCTAACGTTACATGCAAGCTAACGTGAAGCTAGCTGCGGGGCAGTCATGATCTATAACGAAACGAATGCGCACATTTACATAAAAGTCAACATCACAGTGTCTTTTCTTTAATCTAGAGGCATAATTTTTCAGTCAAAAGTGAAACGGGCATGCGCAGAGAGACTGCAGTGAGTTAGAGAGGATTGAGATTGGATACTATTTTCTCTTGTAAACTCACAGGAAATAACGATCAATGCGAATGATTTGATTCGAATGATTTCATTTAGAATTAAAAGGCCTCATGTAACCGTAGCCACTGACAAGACTGATCAGTGATGTCACACACACAAGGAGGCATTGTGACAATACTGATCAGTGATGTCATAGGGGGGCACACACACATACACTGATGATGTCATGATATAATGTGATATAATGGCAGGCGACGCCGAGCTACAGGCGGCGTGCGAGATGCCTAGTTTAACAAAATCGCCATAACTCAGGAACGCCCGAGCCCAACCCGACCCAACTTACCCCCACTTAGCATCAATTGTCAGCCTGAACCCAGCCTTAGCCCGTCAGGCCGGGTCAGGTCCCTTCGGGCTCAGGCTGAAACTGAGAACTCTAATCCACATGGCAGTCCTAGTTATTTACCACCATTTCCTCCTAAATAAATGATTCCAGGCAAGGTAGGATTCAGACAGACAGACAGACAGACAGACAGACAGACAGACAGACAGACAGACAGAGAGGCAGACAGACAGACAGACAGACAGACAGACAGACAGACAGACAAACAGGGGAAAAAACATCATCTCCAGCCAACTCCGTGGCTGAGGTAAATAAACCAGCTATAAAAGTTGTAGGACTTGCAGCGTTGGTCCCATCCGGGCCCACTAAGCAGAAGACTGTCAAATAAATGGCATAAAATAGACTGAAGAAAATCACTGTGGATAGAGGAAAGAGAGAACAAGAGCCATGGAGGGGAGATAGTGTCATGCTGAGAGTCCCAAGGGAAAATTGAACTCTTTGCTTAATGTCAGTAATCAGGGAGCACATCTTCCAGGCATTGGCTGCATTTCAAGAATGGCCCATTAGACGCCAGACCCAAGCCTCTCTCTCTCTCTCGCTCTCTGTCTCTTTTCTGTGGGTGGAGACTATTTGTCAGTTACTAAAGCTATTGGGCTATTTATTAGAGATGATTCATTTGGGGGTATCAATGCAATAATGATATACGACTACGAGGGATCAGCCAATAAGCATTTTGGTAAACAAACGGCACTGATCACTGGGGGAAAACGGCAATGGGATCCTATGGAGCCAGCCTTGAGTGTTGCCATGTTTGCCATGTGTTCACCACCATGTTTGTTCTTTGTTTCAGGCAGGGTGACGTACTGACGTAACTCGCTTTCACGTCTTGCCTTCAGATTTGCGTCTGAATTTCTATATCACTCGCTCTCTTTCTATCACTCAGATGCATGCGTTACCGAAATTTGGCACCGTTTGATTTGATGTGAACTGGTTCTCTGTAGTACCGACGTCATTCGGTCGGTACCAGTAAAAGTACAGAGTTTTCTGTACCCAACCTTGACCTGGGTGGCAAGCAGGCGGTGATTTTGAGAATTTAGCTGGAGCTCACTCAAACTTGATAGTTTTCATTGTGAATTAGAAAATGGCCAGGGGTCCACTTGGCACCCTATCGTGGGCCGCATCTGGCCCCCGGGCCACAACTTGAGTATCACTGCTATAGAGCAACAGGGAGCAAGGAACACACACACAGACACACAGACACACACACACACACACACACACACACACACACACACACACACACACACACACAGACACACACATGGAGATACATATTTTTTAGTAATGTATTATTATTAGTAGTAGTAGTAGTAGTAGTAGTAGTAGTAATACTGTAGGTGTAGTAGGAGTGGTCCATCACTGCATTTTGCAAACTAAATGGACATAAGAACTCGCCTGGGTCCAGACCTTTGAATCCGCCCACTCCACGGAGTTGAATTTGGCTGCTCATAGTCTGGCATCATCATATGTAAATACATTTTCTCCAGTTTCACCAATCAGCACCGAGGGGGACTAACAATTGGCCAATCAGCGCCAATAAACAGCCCAATGGGCGGGACTAAGCCGTTGTGAAGTCATGCGCGGTTGTCAAGACTGCACCGAGGAGTAACCACAAAGGCTGTGGCCGTTGCCTGCTGTCGAGGCTGTTTTAAATGGATTACAAGGACCAATTACTTGACACACTGCTTGGAGGGCATTTATTCAAAGGGGAGAATTTTTTATTTTTGCGTTCTATGTTTTATGTTCGCCCGACGTAAAAGTAACAAATGTAAAATTACGATATACATTGATTGGACTTGGTCTCTACTAGTGATTGGTTGGAATTCCCTTGGGGGGGATCCCATCATAGAAATAACACAGAGTGCAATCTCAGACTAGAAGCTGGAAATGAGTGTAACGAGACAATGACGATTCAGTCTGATATCAGGCTACATAAGAACAAGAAGTGACAAGATGATAATACAAAATGTGTTGAGGTTTCTTATTTTGGTTTATTTAATAAAAATCAGTCAGACTGTAAATCTCTAGGCTTCATGGGGAAGGTGAGGATATGTGCTGAAACGAAAAATAAGTCTGGCGGAGTCGGAGGCTACAGAAAGTTGGCTTCTTAAAATTGCTGGCAAAGGTGAGAAGCGTTCTATACTGTGCTAAGATGACGCGGAAGTGCAACAGCCATGTTTGTGAAAAGGAGCTATATGAATTGCCTCTCATCTCTCTGTATCTGTTGTACATCCAAGGAGTGAAGTAGTCAGGCTGTCTGCCTCAGCCAATAAAGCTGTTCTGAGATAAAGCAGTAGTGGCATGTTCCTCATTTCCCTATGGGGCTTTAG
Organism: Poromitra crassiceps; assembly: GCF_964638095.1. Taxonomy (NCBI): domain Eukaryota; kingdom Metazoa; phylum Chordata; class Actinopteri; order Beryciformes; family Melamphaidae; genus Poromitra; species Poromitra crassiceps. The sequence continues at coordinate 32,901,175 of NC_139635.1, read as the reverse complement.
ATGGAGGAGACTCCTCCAGCCGGGAACTCAGAACCTCAATTCCAGCAAGGAATGACTCAGTGTTGTGGTGATTGTGGCTGGTCTTTGGATTTGGTTACGTGCCTGTCCCAGATTTGATCCCAGTTTGCAGGGGGTTGGGGGGGTGGACTTAAACCCTTGCACCCAGTTTTCACTTAAATGTCCTCTAAAGTAGCTTCAAAATTATATTTTTCAGAGACGTGACCGTTTTTTATTCCAGATCAATTTTGTGATCAGATTATGTAATTTGTCCCAGTGACCAGCAGGAGGTGATAAAGGAAGCATGGAGCTAAAAAAAAATGAACGTGAGGCTTAGTTACTGAAAAAGTAATCAGATTACAGTAACTACAAAACACTGGTCATCAGACAGTCGTGATGTCATCAGTGATGTCACTCGAGCGTTGAATGCTTTTGCATTTGCTCAACTGTGATGTCACTCGAGCAACTGTGATCTGATCTTAGTCAATTAACACGTTCACTGCCGTCGACGCGCTGGGGCCAGCGCTGCTGGTTGCAGCTAAAAAATATTATTTTGCCAAACAAAATTCCTTTGTTTTCACTGTTTTATTGAAGGAAGTTATTTTTGAGGTGTGACTACATCAGAAAATATTAGCTTCAGAGTCAGTCATGTGCTTGAAATGCTTCATTTCACAAAAGGCTAATTATCTCAGCTTCTAATTTGAAACGTCTCTTTTTGCTGAAATCAACCTATCTTCTCCGGCTCATAACTAAAGAACGGAAAATGATATCAATAAACTTTTTTTTGCTGATGATAGAAGAGAGTCTCATTGTTCTTTGGGCGTGTTCGGTGTTTACATAGTAATATCACACAATATTCTGTGGGCCTCGAGAAATCACTGAAAACGCTCAGAAACTCTGGCACTGGGAGCATCCGTTTTCCAAAAGTGGCTGGCACTCAATGAGTTAATCAGTACTTCTACTTTTACTGCAGTTTTTTTTGACACAATTAACTGTACTTCTACTCAAGTAAAGAATGTGTGTACTTTTCCCATCTCTGTTGGTTACACACCATGAGGACGGAATGTATGTCATGGATATATTGATGAATTTATCTCTCTTGTTCTTTCTCGACTCTTTCTGCTCTCTCTCTCTTTCTTCCTCTCTCCACCTCCCTCCTTCACCCCCTCTCTTTCTGCTACTACCTGCTAATTAGGGAGCTAATTGCCCGCCTCGAATGAACCTCCAAGCCTGCTCTAATTACACGTACGTTCTTCTCAACAGATCTTTTTGCTTTTTCTTCGTCTCTGCGCCACTCCCACTCCCCATGGGATCAGGTGCTCCTTTCATTTTCTGAGGTAACCTCAGTTAGCACGATTCACACCGCTTCACACTTCTCTAAACCACACAGGTGCTAAGGGACCCCCCCTTCGCCTTTACGTGCAAAGGCAGAGGCACACACACACACACACACACACACACACACACACACACACACACAACACACAACACACAACGCATACACACACAACACACACACAGGCACACACACACACACAGCCACACACACACACACACACAGCCACACACACACACACACACACACACACACACACACACACACACACACAACACACACACACACACACACACACACACACAAAACACACACACACACACACACACACAAAACACACACACACACAGGCACACACACACACACACACACACACACACACACACACACACACAACACACACACGCACACACAACACACACACGCACACACACAAAACACACACACACACACAACACACACACACACACACACACCACACACACAGGCACACACACACACACACAACACACACACACACACACAGCCACACACACACACACACACACACACACAACACACACACACACACAGCCACACACACACAACACACACACACACACACACACACACACACACAAAACACACACACACACAGGCACACACACACACACACACACACACACACACACACACACACACACACACAACACACACACACACACACACACACAGGCACACTTCATGGGCACAGTCACAAAGAGCTGTGAGGGATTTTACATTTAGCCAAAATAATACAAAAACAAGAGCATTTCACACTGAGGCAAATCTATTCCAATTTGTTTTTCTTTTTTCTTTCCTCAAAAAGACATGCACTGTGTGCAGTCATCAGTACAGCGGATGCCTGCAGTTACTCTTGGTTAGTTTGGTTAATCTTTGTTAGTTCTGGGTGTGGATTTATGTCGAAAATGACTGTTTCCCAAAACTTTGGATTATTATTTCATCGTGTGGTGAGTACACACGAGTCACAACATGTACATGTGAGTGTTTCTGGCGCTGTTGCAATGTGTATTTTGGACGACTGAACGGGAGTAGGCAGCTGTACCGTTCACTACCATTGTAGCTAAGCTAAGTAGCAGCGAGGGCTGTACCAAAATGTTGGCATATCCCTTTAAATGGCAGACAATCTTAAGTTGAGTTTGTGGCAGAGATAAGAAAATACACATGAAGGCGTGTGGACTGGCGAGCTCTCCCCTACCTGCCTGCAGAAGATAATATTGCAGATTTATAGCACAGATTGCTCCTTTAATCTGGCTGTTTATCTTCCCTCCATCTATCCCTCTATCTCTCCGCGCCAGCTCGCCCCGGACTGTTACCATTCCTCCAAAGGGTAATGAGCCAGGATGGAGACACAGAGAGAGAGAGAGAGGGAGGGAGAGAGAGAGAGAGAGAGAGAGGACCGAGACACAATGAGAGAGAGAGAGAGAGAGAGAGAGAATAGAAGTGTTTAACTACTTTTATTTGTGTGAGGTATTAGGCTCTTTCACACCGGCCTTGAAAGCCGAAAAATGCACAGAAAATAGGATCCGCTCCTCCGATGTGAAAGTCATGAACGCGCGTTGGTGGTAAATTGTTATACGCCTTTTGTCCCGGGAGTAAAGCTTGTCACAGCGCCTGTTTAGCAGGCAACCCGCCTCACTTGAAAGCGTCGGAGCAGCAAGGCGGAACAGTGCGAACAGCTGCACCTCCTTGGCTGGCATACATCAGCGATGTTTAGTTGTTGAATGAATTAGGCTATAGCCTACTCAATTGGAACGATACAGAGAAGACTGACATGCGGTCGTGTATCGTTCCAATTTTAGTATAGCCTACTCAATTGGAACACTGGCGTGCGTCGTGTATCATTCCAATTTTAGTAGGACACCATATCGATCTGCTTAGTCAGTGAATTTACTTCTATGAAATGTGTTGTATAAATAAAGTTGGCTTTCCTTGAATGCAATTAATGCAACACTTCGCTGGCGGCGGAGCCCGTTTTGATATTAAGGCGAGCCCGCCCACCATGCGAGTGCACCTATCCTCCCTGCTCAGCGGACTAGGAGAAGGAGGGAAGTCTTGGTTGTTGAATGAATTCGTTCATCATACAGTAGCCTAGGCTACACTAACCTATGAAAATATTCATTTGGGCTAGGAGGAGCAGGAAATCCCTCCGCTCGCCTTTCAATCCGGGATCGGGGGATCTCACCTGAAAGTACACCGCAGCACGGGAATGTGGCCGTGCTGCTGGGCTCTGTGTGAAAGCAATTTCTGTGGCGAGGCTGCGGGCTTTGCGGGACTCCTAAACTGCAATTTTGCGTGATCTGTGTGTGAAAGAGCCTATTGTAGCCAAGTGTGCACCACGTGTGTGTGTGTGTGTGTGTGTGTGTGTGTGTGTGTGTGTGTGTGTGTGTGTGTGTGTGTGTGTGTGTGTGTGTCTGTCTCTGAGCAACCTCTTATGCATTGAGTACTCGCGCGTGATGTGTTGCAGCCATCTGTGTGTGTAGGTGTGTGTGTGTAGGTGTGTGTGTGTGTATACGCACACGTGGGCATGTGTTCTTATTTCCATTCAGCCATCATCTTAGCTCAGTCATCTCAAGCTAGCCCAGCCATTTGGGTCCTAGCTGGAGTCGCAGGCCTCAGATGCAGAGTATTTAAATACGTACCGTGGCTCTGTGTTATACCCAGTGACAGACCGGACTCCATGTTTTAAATAATGGGCTTTCCTGGCCAAGGCAGGAGATGAAAAAGTCAAGCAGAATGCATTCGATTAATGAGGAAGGCTGGAAGGCCTAACTATGCTCGGCTTTAGTTCAGTGCCAAAGAAATTGGGTACAGGAGAACGGCTATTTCAGTACTGAGGAAATGGGCACCAAGTATCGCACGTTTCCATAACTCAAACAGAGGTGTAAACAGTGGGTCAACTGAACAAGAAGTCTCGTTTAGCCACATCTGGTCTAAGACATGACTGAATATCATTTTAAATGTTCCAACTACATTAGTGTTAATATCTTCATCAAACAACCTCTAAAGTAGAGGGTTTATCACTGGACTGGACTTGAAGTCTTTTGATTGCTCCTAAACAGAATAGTCTTTCATTAGCTGGAGAGAATTATGCCATTCAGCTGAATGACTTCACAATACGCCATGCTGCTGTAGCTCGGCCTGACCCTGTGACCTTGGTAACCGTGGGCAACATCGACTCGCCTGTAATGAGTCATTTATCACATTTGCACAACAATTGCCAGAAACAACAGTTGGCCATATGGCCCTGACTCCTTGCTACCAAGAACACTGTACAACCTGCACAGGAACATAAGGCTGCCTGGCAGGTTCACTTCGTACATACACGAGCAACCCACTGACAACTGTGTTGAACCACCATATTTTAGCTAATATTAGCTACGTTGCAGTATACCTGCCATGAAGGACGCTGGTGCACTATGCTTGGCTTCCAGGTGAGTTCACCACTTTTGTACAGACTGTACAAACTGTCCATTTACTCTCACTTCTAAGTCCGGTCAAAAACATACAACAATTTTTCTGGGACTGGTTCAGTTGTAGGGCTGCAACTAATGATTATTTTCATTATGGATTCATCTGTCGATTATTCTCTCGATCAATTGATTACTTGTTTGGTCTATAAAATCTGACAAAATGGTAAAAAAAATAAGTGTTTCCCAAAGCTCAAGATGACGTCTTCAAATGTCCACAACCCAAAGATATTCAGTTTACTGTCATAAAGCCGTCCAAGCCTTGTCTGAGGGGAGGCCCACAGTCTCAGACTTTGAAAAGCCCTGCCTTATGCAATGTCATCAGCACTCATCTGCGTTGTCCAGCCCACACTGCTGTGTGTGCAAGTCTGTCTGTAGCACTTCAAAGCCTTTTCCATAGACTGTTGAATCCAAATGATTAGCCTGTCCAGCTAAAGTAGTTACAACACCCACAATTATTGACCATTCTGTGGAGAGGGACTTCTCCACACCAATAAACACACGCACGCACGCACTCACACACACACACACACACACACACACACACACACACACACACACACACGCATGAAGGCATGAAATATATATAGGGTGATGGCTCGTCCTTCCAACTTGGGCAAATCTTTAATTTTTTCAGCAGGCAATTAAAAGCATGACATTGATAAAGATGCCAAGTAAAATGCCAAGGGCACTCTGAGAGTGCAGTCCTCTGCCAAGATCCGTGCTGTTATTGCTTATTTGTGAGTCGGATCCAGATCTGCTCCAAAATTGAATGGCCCATGCTACAGCCTTCCACGAAGTTTAGTGAAAATCGGCCCAGTAGTTATTCCGTAATCCTGCTGACAAACAGACAAACAAATGCCACCGAAAACCTCCTTGGCAGAGGTAATAATGAATGCATTATACTGTATTATATGATCGCTCACCACTCAAGAATGACCAGTGGCAGGATAGATCCATTCCAGAGCCGTGTATATAGAAGAGTCGCGACATCTCCATTCACTCCAATGGACCAGTTTTTTTACTCTCAAGAGTTCCAGGAAGTAAGGTCCTGGATTAAGCAGCACTGTCGAGTTTGTTGTTGTACTTAGATTTTTTTTTTTTTTTTTAAGTATCAAATTGTACATTATCAGCTTTATTTTAGCATTCAAGCGTGAGGCCCTTTCATGGCTGTTCATTGGCTAATGAGTTTTGGTCCTCCGCTGACGCCACTCTCTCTCTAGAGCAGTGGCCCCCAACCACCGGGCCGCGGACCGGTACCGGGCTGCAACGCATTTGGTACCGGGCCGCGAGCCCGGTCCCCCCAAAAAAAACATGTTTTATTTTTAATAAACATAGGCTATAATATTATAGGCTGTGTGTGGTAGTTGAAACACAGTTTCAAGTGGACGTTTATTTATGTTTTTAGTTTAAACAAAAACATAAATACTGTAGGCTACATACAGTACAACACAATAGGCTGTTAATTACCCTTTGTTGCCACCTGGTGAGTAAATATATACCGTATGTAACTAAAACCATTCAAATTGACAACCGGTCCGCAACTTTTTTTTCCATGTATCTACTGGTCCTTGGCACAAAAAAGGTTGGGAACCCCTGCTCTAGACTAGAGGACACTAGATAGATCTATCAAGCTGTATTGGCAAAGCAGGCTGGACTGCACCATTGCTGTGGGGAACTATATCACATTTTCTTTTGTATTGGGCACTGTCTATACTGGGGACCAAACTAGCAACAAGCCATTGGCTACTAACCAGCCTCCCTGAGCACTGTGCCCATTGGCATGCCACAACGGGTCAATCCAACGTGCACAAGTCCAAAGTGACGAGAAGCGAAAGTAAACACGTTCTCAACATTCAAGATGTTTTCGGTCAGCGTTCTGTCCACATAGGATGGCAGCCAAGTGTGTAACGGCTTGATTATTGATGTAATGCGTGGCAGCCTGTTGCTGCTCAGCTGCTGTGTCAACGTCGGACAGTGAAGGATTTGGCGCTGACTGTGAATTCAATGATGTTGTTGTTTGTCACATGGTAGACGGCGGCTCTTTTGTCAAAATGTGATTAATGAACCGCTTTGGCTGTGCCTGCTTCTGTGTGTACTATAACTGTGTGTGTGTGTGTGTGTGTGTGTGTGTGTGTGTGTGTGTGAATGAAATGATTTGCTTTGGTGAGACTGTAGAAGAGGAATGCTTGGACTCAGCACAGTGACGCAGTTAGGGGACTGTTTTCTGTCTCTCTTGTTTTTCTCTTTTGGACACGCTGGTCTAAACATCCTTTCCGGAAAATAAATGGACCCGCATTAACATATACACTAACTCAGCCCCACACTCATATAGAAGAAGGTCAGGTTCACAGGTACCTCTTAGTACTGTATGTGCCTGTGCAATAATATCAGTCACGTGCAGTGTTGGGGGTAACTTATTACAAAAGTAACATATTACATGTAATATATTACTTTTAGCAGTAACTCAGTAATATAACTTATTACTTATAGGATTTCAGTAATATTATACCAGTTACTTTGTGAAGTAACTCAAGTTACAAATTGAGTTACATTTTATTAAATCAAAGCACATATTTAAAAAAGATACAATCATTTCCTAATCAAACTGTGTGTTTTTATCCAAATAACCACTATAGATGACAATAACAAAGGAAAAGAATAACTTTTAGAATTTTGGATTGTTTACACTGACTTCAAGACGGTTGAAATTATTTTTTGCGATGGTTCCGGGGCGGCGATGTCATTGTGCTGCTGCTGTTGTTTTGGTGAAAGTAATGCAAAAGTAGTGTAATAAGTAACGAGTTACTCTACACAGACAGTAATATTGTAAAGTAACTTATTACTTTCAAATGAAAGTAACTAGTAATATGTAGTATATTACATTTTGAAAGTAACTTGCCCAACACTGGTCACGTGTAACGCACACGTATTGATTCACATAGTGATTTGAGTCATGCTTGTTAAGGTTTGAGCACAGTACAGATACGACTTCAGAAAGCTTTTGCTTCTCTGCGTGACTTATCGAGAAAGCAAGTAGAGTCACGCTGCATCTCGTAGAATATGAATTAGGATGATTTAAAAAAACATGAATTATCTATAGTATAGATATAGATAGTATTAGATTCTATAAACTCATGGAGATGATTTGATGGAAAATGATTTCTTTGCAACCTTCATATCACTCTTAACTCAAAACATAGCTCCATTTTGCAAATGTAAAGCAACTATTTACACATTGCTGTAACAATATATATTCTATTAAGCTGGTGTTTAGCTCATGTAAACCATGCTATGTCACATGGTAAATCGTTGTACTCAAGAGCTTAACTAATCAACGCGTAAAATGACTTGAGTCCAATGAAATGATCCCAAATAAAGCCAGTAGTGGGGTGACAGTGGTACCACGGGGGGGGGGGGGGTCTTCATTCCTATTGACTATTGAGCCTGTAGTAAGTCTGCAATAATACAATAATAATAATAATGCATGAATTGATCGTTTAAATTATTCTCTCATCTCCCACAGAAACGCAGGGTAGTGAAGTGGGGGGGGGAGGGATCACACCCAGGTGTTGAAGTAAACGATGCAGGTTTAGCAGCAGTCACCTGGGAAAATGTAATAGAAGCTTTGTGGAAAAACTATCTAAACTATGTCCCCTTGCTTGTCCCCCCCCCCCCCTCCACCCACACCCCCCTACCCACCCCTTGAGTCCGCTCTTCCATAACCCCGCCTCCTCATGCTACAAACAGACATCTCATGCTACAACAAACGGACACGCATGTTACGTATAGAAGCAGCTGCACTGGTGAGAAGGAACACATTGTACCGTTCGGCGATTGGCGAACCAAAATCTAAACACCCTTTTTGCCTTGTAAGAATGAATAACACTATAGATAATGTTGACAGGCATAAAGAGAGATCAGCTTAATGTTAAATAGCTATTATCACCATTGAGAGAGATGTAGCCTGCACAGCTAAAAGGCGTCTGGTGGAAAGGATGTCCTGTAGTGCTAACTTCATTAGTGCTGCCTCTCATCAAGCCTGCTGTGTTTCAATCCAACCTCTTCCCCCAGTGCAACATTCAAACACATGAAGATGAAGTGGCGTCTCCACTGAGCTCACCAGCCTCCATGCTACAACATCATATTAATTAAGCTTAATTGAGTCATTAATGGTATGCTAATTAGCAGGAGTGGTACCAAGACGTAACAACAACCTGGCCCTTAATGCTCTCAAAACAGTGGAGATGGTAGTCGATTTCAGGCGGAAGGCAGCCCCCCCCCCCCCCCCCCCCCCCCGCTCAACTTGGGAGGCACCCCAGTGGCCTCTGTTGAGTCTCGCCGCTTCCTTGGCATGACGATCTCGCGGGATCTGAAGTTGGAGCTGAACATCGACGCTCTCATGAAGAAGGCCCAGAAGAGGATGTTCTTCCTGCGGCAGCTGAGGAAGTTCCGGCTGCCGAGGACTATGGTGACTCAGTTTTACACCTCCATCATTGAGTCCATCCTCACCTTCTCCATCATCACCTGGTTCCCTGCGGCTACGGTCAAGGACAAGACCAAGCTGCAGCGGGTGATACGATCGGCGGAGAAGGTGATCGGCTGCCCCCTCCCCTCCCTCGAGTCCCTACATGACACCAGGGCCTTGAAGAGGGCCAGAAAGATCATGGCCGACCCATCCCACCCGGGTCACGACCTCTTCACCATGCTTCCCCACGGTAGGCGGCTACGCCTGCCAGTGACTCTGAAAAACCGCCACAGACTCACGTATCCCCCTGCTCCCCCCCCCGCCCCCCCCTAAGGGGAGCTGCCTCGGGCCTGAACTCTAATCCAAGCTTGCTCTGCCCATCACCAGATATTGCACTTTCTTTGTCCTGTTGTTCCACTGTATTTGTCTTGTTTTGCACCTGTCCCTCTTATGTGAAAAAAGATGAATG
>NC_139635.1:32816396-32886396 GCF_964638095.1 Poromitra crassiceps | reverse complement strand
GACGCAGTCCATTTCTGCTCACCGAGTTGCCTCTATACCCCCTGCTGTGCTGTGTGTGTATGTGCATGTGTATGTGGGAATGGCTGCCTGTGTCTTTGTGGCTGTTTGTGCATGAGAGACAGAGACTGGCAGAAAGCTTTTTTTTTTACTCTAGCTTGTATGACTCATCTGACATGGGAATTCAATGACCTTTGTAAATCAAGTTTTACCTTATTAGATTGTTGTAAGTGAGTTACTTGCATTTAATGACCCTGATATGAACTGGAGACAGAGTGGAAACCGAAAATGAAATGAAATGACCAAACAATGGACAGCCATTTTTACAGCGGTAGAAATTCAGTAAATTAGAATTCAAACGAAATAATTTATTGGCCACTATTTGTGACGACCCTCCCACTCTCCTGTTTCTGTGACTTGCAGGAGCTCGTCAAGGCTGTTTCAGTGCACCAGGCTGGGACCGTTCACTTTACAAACCTTAAGAGCATTCAGTTAGTGTCTCTCCCCCTCTCCTCCCACCACAAAACGACACGCCCCTATTCACCTTATGTTGCCCCGCCCACCTTTTCTCTTCCTTTCTCAGTCACAATTGTATTAGTTCTTCCGGTTCCGCGTTAGCCGGCCGGTTGCATTGTAAACATCGATCAACTGTAAACTATGCATGAAGTTTGGCAACTTTCAGCAGCTACACTGTGGCGAGTGTGGCTCACTTCAATTACATGCTCATAGCGTTACTGCTGCGGGGAGCCGATGGCTATGCTGACCGGGTGCTTGGCATAACGTTAGTTACAATTGCATGTAAGCTCATCAACAGTGTTTCCTCACTGCCAGGGGTTGTAGGGGTTGACAGATACTAGCTAGTCCGACTGGCACACAGCAGAGATGGGGACTTGGACTTGAGACTTAAAGCTTTTGCCCGGGCAAAGCAAGTTGAGTATCCCTGGCCTAAACGAATAAATAACTAACTTTCTCCCTCTCTCTCTCTCTCTCTCTCCTGATCCCTCCCTCTTTCTTTCTCTCTCTCTCTCCTCGCACGGTGCACGCCCGACGTAGCCTACAATGTAGGTCTAACAAAACGCACTATTATAATCATATAAAATCTCTGGGAATTATTTTTTCCATCCTGGGAGGCTAATTAGCCTACCAGAGTGTCTCCTGGCCAATCCAGGAGGCTTGGCAATACTATTTGGACCGTTTGATTTGTGGCTGTGTGAACACAAACGAACCAAGGCACAAATGCAACAATTGTATCAATTAAGCCCCCGAATGGGAACAAAGCAAACGACCCAGAGGTGTGAATACACCTAAATGATGAAAGTGATTAGTCTCTGGCAGCGTTCTTTCTGCACATGGCCATGATGCTCTCCATCTTGGTGTAAAGGGGAATCCTGCCTGCCTGCGGTGCGAGAGGAGAAGAGCTGCTGCCAGAAGAGTTATTTTCTCATTATGCATGTGGACAAAGAGATTTTCAACACTCGAGGAGAAAACCCGCACTGAGTAGGAAATAAAAGCTCCAAACGTTTTCTCATCAGGATTTCCCGTCATTCCGTGTCTCTCATTTCCGTGCGGCAGTCCATACGTCTGGCATGATCACGCTTTAGGCTACCGGTATAATAATGACACTATGAATTCATTTTTCACTGTGAGAAAATGTACTTGTAGCGTGTAGGCTGTTGCAGCCAGGCTGTTGCAGCAGGCGAACGCTGGCAGAAAAAGCTGCCTAGCAAGCTTCGCTCATAGCGGCGCTACTTTACTCGTCTCACATTGGGTTGAAAATAGAAAATAATGTGTACTTTCTTCTTTATCGACAATTATTTTTCACACACAACCTCTCAGCTAAACTGCTTTTTGTTTGAAGGTGCAGTTGTTTTCCGCCCGGCGCACCCGGGTGTGTGGAGTTACTTTGCCGTGTTTAAGCACCGTGATTGGTCCGAAGGTCATCTCACCAAGCGACACCTCCTCACGTTAGGCTATTCACCTTATGTAGCCACGCCCATTTGACCCGGTTGTGTGGCCGTATCAAAACTTCCGGCTAAAAATAATAATAAAATAAAATAAAAAATGGCTGCGCTGCTCCAATATCATCTAACTCTGAATTAACTAATAATTTAGCCAATTGTATGTAACATACCAAATAAAAGCAAATGGCAATGTCTAAGAATGCAACGCCATGTAACTGGCTCATTAAGTCTCGCATTCCAGGGAATTACGTTAACGTCTGCGGGTCTTTATTGACGTTAATGGCTCGCGCTGCTATCGCGCTGCCTCGGAGGAGAGACAACTATCTGAAGCTTTCTTTGTTGGAGTCCAGGTATGTTTTACAAGAAAGTGCTCGTCATTGTCGACGATAACGTTATCTGACCTGGCTAACAGTGGATACTCGCTTGCTTGCTGTGTACCGGCTCAAAGTAGTAGGCTACGTTATTTATTCTACCCCTTAACGGTCTGCTCCAAAAACAACTCTCTTATTTTGCGCCGTGACCGCCGGAACTGTTAAAAGGACCCGGAAGAATTTGGCCCGCTGTAAGGTCTGAACATAAGGTGAGGCTACTTGACAGTGCATGACCCATACATGACCTACCCTCGACTGCGCCGTGAAGGGGCCAGGGCATTTGAATAGGCTACTGATTTGGATGTTGAGGTGCTCAGGTGCCATCACGATGTTGTCCTGTAGAGGGCTCAGTGGACGATGCCTGCCAGCCATCGATCAATAATCTAATCTAATCTAATCTAACAGAAGGAATTAATTTAATCCCAACAGGACAAACTCTCAGATGATGCATCTGGGAAATCCTTGACCCCTGATGGTAAGAATGCAATTGTGCAATGAAAACATAACACACAGCACACATAGCACAATATGCTACAGTACATAAGGTCGTCTGTGTGTGTGTGTGTGTGTGTGTGTGTGTGTGTGTGTGTGTGTGTGTGTGTGTGTGTGTGTAAAGCCCTTTTCAGACATAGTTCCCAGTAAATTAATGGGATAACCTTTCAGGGACCACTATTATGTACTATTATTACTATTATATATACATTCAGGGACATTTCTGTCTTGCGCCACATGGCAATGCCTGGATTGATGCAATGTTGCCAGATACAGCTGATGGTCTCCAGCACAAAGACTGTTCAAGAACCGCCAGAACGCACACAAAACCACCCACGCAACCGCAGGGCTAAACAAGCGACTCTCTCTCCACCCGCCCAAGCCCATTTCCCCCCACACAATGCAACCCAAAACAGCCCAATTGGCGGGAAACCGCCCAATCTGGCAACACTGGATAGATGGGGCAAGGGTCAGTAAAGGGAGGGACACAGGAGGATTAAAGGCAGCAGGTAAACATCTCCAAAATATTCTGAAGGCAGTGGAACATAATTTCACAATAAGCACAAAGAAAGGGTTTATTCCATCTGTTTCCGTTTACATCATTCTACCGTGATTTGAATGCACTTGTCCAGAATAGGAGGCCCCTTCATGATCAGATTTGATCAGATTTCAGTGTTTATCTCTCTCCGATAGACCTGCCGCGGGGTGCATAATCTCCAGGGATTATCTAACCCGTGGCTGCAGCACTGCGATTTGGGATTATGGCGTATTCTCTTGACACTGACACATGTCAACATGGGAGCGAGCATGTTTGACAGACTCGTACTGTAGGTGTGGCCACCGGGAGGAAATGAAGGAGGGGGTTTGTTTGCGAGATTGGAGAGGTGACGGTGTTTGCCTTGTCTGATGGTGTTTGGTTTTCATTCGGAAGTTGTTTGGTTTTCAGAGTCACTTTTAATTCACAGGAGTTCCACAGATTTGACAAGAATTAGTGCAGCTGGGTTGTTCCGCGTCGGGCCGCTGAATTTTGATGACACACACGCACACACACACACACACACACACACACACACACACACACACACACACACACACACACACACACACACACACACACACACACACACACACACAGACTCCTGTGATATTTCACATCTCTGCCTGCCTGGTGTACTTGAACACAGACTTGAGTGGCCGTGCGGTAGTCGAACGGTAGTCAAACGTTTGATAATGTGGCTGCACTCTGCTGGGTTTTTCAATCAAGTATAACAGAGCGAACACACAGTGCCGCTGTAGCATTTCCATCTTCTTATTTATGCAAAGAGGAACTGCATTTTGCTCAGGATCAGTGATTTTAGTGTGTGAGTGCTTTACTTCCTGCAGTATGCAAAGGTGTTGTCGGGCTTCGTTGGATTGCACGGGAGTCCTGTTGAGACGGTTATTATTTATTACATTTGAAGTCTGTTAAACCTACAGGTTTACACATGAAGTAGTTTCGCTTGACTGACTTCCCTTCCTGCCGGCGGAGAAGTTTGGTTGCATGGAAACAGGCTACTGGTATAAGCTCTGCCATAGACTCTTTTTCACAGCTGCCATTTTGTGTCTAAAAGGCAGGATAAACACAGGTGCAACCAACTCAACTAACACACACGCGTCGCACGCACGCACGCACACACACACATGCACACACACGGGTGAGCTGCTGGCCAGTTCAACCAGTCACCCAGCGTTGGCCCACGACCAGCTCCACTGGTCTGGTAAATGGCTAAAATGTAAATTGCAAAGTGCAAACAGGGCTCCTAGCTGTTAGTGGAGTTGGAGGATCGGGCCACTGTGGTACACCGCTGCACTTAATTTAGAAGAATTCATTTATGTTTTCCAAAACAAATTCTAATTGGAAGGCCAGTCACAGGAACAAGGGCCAAAATAAGGTTACATTTGATGTCGGTGAGTTAAGGTGTACACTACTGCTGTACACACAAGTAAGAATACACAAGAATACAGTTTTCAGATTAATTTAGTTACTATACGTCATAGCCCTCTCTACTTTTCTGCCCCCTCTCTCTCCTTCTACCATTCTCTATTATTCAATCATGAGAGACTAGTAAGAAGGTTCAATAATATTTAATGAAACAAATGGACAAATTAAGTTTGGCGTGTGACTCCATGATATGATGACGACGCTCCTCCTGAGATGAGAGAGGAGGGCGTCAGTGATGATAGAGAATCCCCCATAGGGAATTCTTCAGGAGTCATGACGTTGGTGGTGGCAGGGTTGGAGGTGGGGGCGTGGCCAAACAACTGCTTCAGTGATGAAGATCACAGCAACTGAGGGTGACAGCACATAGTTGAGTAAACAACATAGTGAAACACAGGGCCTCTACTATGCTGAACTGCTTAGGTGATTGGATCAGCGGAAAAGCGACCGAGGGAAATGAATGGCTTGAGCCGATAGGCTATTGCCAGAGAGGGAAGCATGGGTGACTGTGAATGGATAGGGAGAGAGGCATGAATGAAAGAGGTGTGCATAGAAATGGATGGGGTGATATAAGCTGAAACTGGGTGTTGGCTGCAGGTAGTCTTCACCTGTCTCCCTCCCTCTCTCTCCCTCTAGTCTTCCTGTCGATCTTCATGAAACGGCTAAAACCAGGAATAATGGAAGCTATCTGGCTTATCTATTCATCTTATTCACCACGCCCACTTTTTCTCTCTTCCGCGTTACACGCAATTGTATTTGTTCTTCCGGTTCAGCGCTGGTTGGCGGCCAATTTCAAAACAAAACGTCACTATAATAATGAATGAAGTTTGGCAACATTCAGAATTAAGCTACACTGCGGCCAACTTCAGTTACATGTTCATAGCGTTACTGCTGCAAGGAGCCGATGGCTGTACCCGGTCGGCATTTAACGTTAGTTACAAAAGCACGTCGACAGTGTTTTTTCACTGCCAGTAGCCTACAGTAGGGTTTGACAGGTAGCTAGTCCGACCAGTGTCAGCACAGCCAGCGCTCCCGGTCCTCGCTGCTCGTTAAAGATTTCCAAATAGGCTTATTCTGATACACTGGTCACACATATGTTACGTTATCACCCGAAAAATATTAAACATTTTAAAACTTTTTTTTTTTTTTGCTTGAAAACAGCATTTTGGCAAGTCTAAAAATGACTACGGTAGGCTTAATCTACTTCCGTGTCTAAAACCGGAAAGACGATTACAAAATGACGTCATGCAGAAGCGTCCTTGTATGGGCGAAGAATAAGGTGAATATAGCAGACTGTATTTACAGTACCTGTATGACACGTTTGAACCTTAAGCCCCAGATTTACTAAAACCTTTGTGAGTAGAAAAACCTTTGCGACGTTCAAAGTCAGCACTAAGACTTTTGTTGGCTGCAAAACAATTTGACCAATCGTGGTTATACCATTGGTTTTGCACATGCTAAACATTTTTGCAAACGTGAAATAGTGTTCTGTTTCATTAGGCACCACTTGGGCATGTGGAAAAATAATGTTCTTAGCTTCCAAATGCTCTCTGGCTTTTCTACACGCATTACTCCAACCCTTCTCCATTCCGTCGTCAAATGAATGGCGGGCAATGTCACAGTCATTAATGAATCCATTAAACCTTTAATGATGCCATCGTGCTGCAGTGGCGTCTGCATTCCACTGAGCTCTTGCTTCCATTTGTCCGCGTGCACACGCTGCCCGCTTTTCTCCGCTAATTAGTGGTGCAAGGCAAAGAAAAGGCCTTAATTGACGCGCGCCCGCTTTTTCAGGCTTCACACACGTTTGGGGACTAATGTGCTATTTTCAGTGTCCATTTTTGTTGCTCTCCCCTCTACAGCTGTGTAGGCTATCATAAAAAAAATAAAAAAAATGATACCAGTCCCAATACCAGTACATTTCAAACAGATATGTTATGGGGAGGGGGGGGGGTCAGAGGTCAGGATCGACTACACAGCAGCAACCCTGGGATTAGTAGTACCTTGCTCAAGGACACATGATCATGCTGATGCTTGGACTCAGATCTCCCAACTCACTACACCATTCTGCTGCCCCTAGGAGTGTGTGTGTGTGTGTGTGTGCGTGCGTGCGTGTTGTGTTGTCTAGCTCTTTAGCTAGCTAGTTTCCTTCTGACTGCCTGTCCACAGCTTTGTGGTCTCCAGTGGGTGTTGCCTACAGGCCAGGTCTAGGTCATCTTATCAAAAAATAAATAAATAAACAAAACGGCCCACCCACCCACAAACAGCCTACACATAAAATGCGAGTTCACATTCGTGTGCTGAATGTCAGTGTGCTGTCATTTGGATGAGTGCAGACTTACTGCACTAAGCTGTTGGGTTTGTTTTATTTGTCTGCAGCACAAATTAATTCCCTGAACTCTCAAATGGGTCACTGAAATTACAATAAATGCAGTAGCCTGCTGTATGTATTTAGAAGGCCTTTGGATACCTGCAGACACAACACAAATACATACTTGCCAACAAACACACCCTTGCAACCACCACATTCCAGTGTTGTAGTCAAGTCACTGATCACCAAACACCCCCCCCCCCCCCCCAGTCTTTGTCAATGAGCAAGTCTGAGTCCTCGTCTCCAACTTCCGAGTCTGAATGCATGAATGAGTGAGTCCAAGTCTGAGTCATCAGTGTTCAAGTCCAAGTCGTCACGGGTCCTGACAATGAGTATAAGACTCGGACTCGAGTACTATTATACACAACCACATTTATATTCTAATCACTAGAAACACTACAATCACTAGTCAAAGCACCACAATGTTCTCTTTCTATTTAGGCATCCTTCCAACCTTTAGTCCATATAGGATTTTATTCCCATCCTCAATGAAGTGTATTTAGATATCTCATCAGGGGTGCAGTTGAATTATGAATCTATGAATTCATGCTGCTTTGTTGATATGGAGCTTGGTAATGCATATGCAGTTTAGCGGGACCATAAAAGTCCATATGGCAGATGGATGCCTCAAGCCTTTAAAATGATGAATTGGCAGCAGGCAAATCAAACACCCACCCTGTAGCATTGCCAAATGGTCCATTGCCGCACACATTTAGTACCCCATAGTTTGACAGGCTGGAATCTGCTGGGGTTGGTTTCTCTTGGTTTTATAGGTCTACATGAGCGTGTTGTAAAAATGGTGGGATTGAACACCAAGTCAATATCTGAGGACCGTGGACCCCATTCTCTGCTATATGCCTGCATGCATATCGGCCATGTTGTCACCACTGCTCTGCTGTGATCATGGCTTTTATGGTACAATGTGTCATATAGCTGATACAGTATGTGTGTGTATGTGCATGACTGTGTGCAAAACAGTGCAGTCAGACAGATATGTATTATATATATATATATATATATATATATATATAATGATATAATGATATAATATATATATATATATATATATATATATATATAATTATACATCATATATATTAATATATATATACGTATAATATGGGGGACCTTTAACCCTTTGAGTCACATTTTCCATTAAGCATCAGTGTCAACATAATTTCCCATAAAGCCTTTGGAGGTGAATATTTTATGATTTATTTACCTCGACACTGTTCAGAGACCTGTGTAATACCCTCATTAACTTGTTACCAGTTATTTGCACTGGTCATTATACTGGTAGGTTCAAGGTTATTATATTATCCCCAAGGGCAATTTGTTGTACACCCAGCAGTTATCACAAAACCATCAGACAAACCAAATAGACAACAATTACAAAATAGAAATCACATTGAGTTATTTAAAAGGCCAATAGCAGCAGGGACACATGAGTTCTTAATTCTATTGGTCCTGCATCTTGGCAGAATAATGTGTCTGTGGCCAGACAGAAGTAACTTGAACTCCTTGGACAGGACAGGACAGGGGGCGGTTAGGATCAGCCAGGATTGACTGGGCCTTCTTCAAAGTCCTGACCTTGTACAAATGAGGAAGGTCATTCAAGGTAGTGCGTGCAACTGTGCTGCACACTTTGACAATACCAGCTAAAAGAGAATGTGAGGACTGATTCTATAAAACAAGAAACATTTTCATCAAAGTACTATTGACATAAAGAAGCTTACGATAAAAGTACATGTGCTGATGAGCCTTTCCCCACACAGTATCCACATGAAGCTCAAGGGTCAGCTTGTCCTCACTTGGTTCACACACCAAAAGCATGTCACACCAGAAGCAGCGCGTCACGGAAGCATCGAGCAAGGTCGAGCGGGAGCCTTGCCATTCACACCAGAAGCAGTCTGTTTTGCTCTACGCCCCGCTCTGTTTTGCCCCGCGCTGCCCTGCCCCCGCTCACAACTTGCGTTGACTTCATGCCTGGCTGCTCGCGGCTCGCATGAAAAATAGACCAGACGCCGAAACTATCGCTGCAGCACGTGCAGTGGCGGACTGCATAATCGGGCACGTCGGGCAAATGCCCGGTGGCCTGGCCTGGCCTGGCCTGCCAAAAAAAAAAAAAATTTTTTTTTTTTTTTTTTTTTTGCAAGCCAGGCCAGGCCACTCACTGAACAGCAGGCCAGGCGCCGCCTACTGGTTTACTAGTGGTTTTATTACTTTATTCAGGTTTAAAGTGGGTGCATCTCATTGTAAAATTGGACTTGGCCCAAATTGGGCTTCAAACGGCCCAAATCGGGCTTCAAACAGCCCAAATCTGGCTTTAAACGACCCAAATCTGGCTTCAAACAGCCCAAATTGGGCTTCAAACGGCCCAAATTGAGCTTCAAACGCCCCAAATTTTCCGCCGCCGCCCTTCGGACGCCGGCACGCGCGTCGGCCCGTATCGGCCTGGCCTGCTTGGTATCTAATGCCCGGCCTGAATTATGATCCCAGTCCGCCCCTGAGCACGTGTGCAGCATCGCTTCGGCGAGGCGAGACAATGCGCTGCGGCCGGTGTGATCGCTCTCCCCTGTTAACAAGGACTGAAATGAAACTCCCTCCGCGTGGCGTTGCTTCAGCGTAGGATAGGCGTCTGATGGGTTTGGGCTGTCACAGTGCCGAGATGTTTGTACTGCTGCACAGCCTCAACAGCCTGATCATTCACCACAGGGGAGATGGCCAGTGGGCCACAGAATTATTTCTTCTATAAAATCTATTTCCATCTCTTTGGTTTTGGACACATTGCTGTCCAAGGATGACTTGCACCAGTGAATTCTGCCATTACAGGGCCATGATCAGGCTCCCATACAATTGGAGATCTCCGCCTACCAATCCAATTGTCTGGGAACTTCTTGTCAAAAATAGTAGTTTGAGCGGCCGCTAACAAACCTACGCCCCCTTTGTCAAGTTACAGGAAACGAGGCTCTCTCCGCATTATCCTCCGTAGTGAAACACACTGGAGATACATTATCCTCCGTAGTGAAACACACTGGAGATACATTATCCTCCGTAGTGAAACACACTGGAGATACAGCCAATCACTTTCTAACACTTTAACATTGAAAACGGATGTCCCGAGCAATATCGTTATTCCTTACATTATTTGATTGTTTTATTCAAGCACACGACTAACGCATGTCACCGCCCCTTCTGCATGAAGGGCCGCCCTAAAGACTCTGGATTAGCTCTCCAATGCAGGTTTTTTTTTACTCTCAAATTGTTTCCATCCAGTTTTAACAATGAAAGCTGGGAGAAAATTCTCAGTCTCTAGTTGAGCGAAGTGGACAGAGAATGAGAACCAGAGATTGGAAGTATAAATACTTTGTTACTGTACATAAGTAGGATTTTCAGGTATCTGTACTTTACTGAGTATTTATTTATTTGACAACTTTTTACTTTTACTCCTTACGTTTTAACAGAATTATCTGTACTTTCTACAACTTACATTTTCAAAACACTGCTTTATTTTTAATGCACGACAGACAAAAACAATGTAACGTTGTCTGTCTCTCTCTCTTGTCGCACATCTAAAACAAGACAAGGAGTATAAATAAGGTGTGGCCGATGATGTCACAAATACATCACTGATGATGTTAAAAATGATGTCATCTGTGATGCCACTCGAGCAATTGTGATGTCATCAGTGAGTGATGTCTTCAGTGATGGTCATGATGTAATAATGCTATGATGTCAGAATGTCATGATGTCATAACGTTATGACGTCACAATGTTATGTCATAAATGTTACCAATCCATTCAATTCAATTCAGTCCCTTCTAATGGCTTCTGTTTGAGATACAGAGTACAAGTCGGTGTGGTACAGTGACAGATCTGAATGAATGGCTGTTCGAGCAGGGCATGACGTCAGGCGGCTCCACGATGCCACGTTGGCAGGAGACCTGGACAGACTGAGAAGCCTGTTGCAGGAAGACCGCTGCAGAAGGCAGATCAATGAGCAGTGTACGTTTGTGTGTCACTGGTGGACCCCTCTGGGGCTCGCAGCCAGGCGGGGTCACGCTGCCTGTATGGACTACCTGATCACCCAGGGAGCCCAGGTAGACCTAGCTGATTGGGATGACTTGACGCCTCTCTACTTGGCTGTGGATCACTGTCACCTGGACTGTGTCCGGATCCTCCTGGAAGCCGGTGCCGACCCCAACAGAAGAAGAGGAGGAGAGGAAGAAGAAGAGGAAAGGACTCCGGTCTACTCCGCTGCCTGGGATGGAAGGCTGGACATACTGCAGGAACTCATCAGGTTCCGTGCTGTTCCTGTTGACATAGACAGCATTCACACCCTCAAGAGGTCTCCTCTCTACATCAGCGCTGAACGCAACCACCTGGATTGCTTTCGCCTGCTGCTCCAGGTCGCTGGCATTCTGACCCAGGATGTGGCTTCTTGCCTGCTGGAGCTGGTGCTGCATTACAGGTGCCAGGCGGCCTTCGTCCAGCTGCTGCTGGACCACGGCGCCGACCCGGCACTGGTGAGGAAGCAGGCACAGCTGGATGAGAGGGCGGATCCCGAGGCTCTCAGTGTCTTTCGGGAGGCCAAAAGATGTCCTCGCAGTCTGGCCCAGGTGTGTCGGATCCGGATCCGCCAAGCGCTGGGCACACGTCGCCTGAACCAAGTCCACTCCCTACCTTCGACTTCGTGCTCCACCAAAA
Source organism: Poromitra crassiceps (assembly GCF_964638095.1). NCBI lineage: Eukaryota > Metazoa > Chordata > Actinopteri > Beryciformes > Melamphaidae > Poromitra > Poromitra crassiceps. Next base: position 32,874,519 of record NC_139635.1, on the reverse strand, counting down.
CTGACTTGAAGGACTGTCAGTTTACTGTATTTATTTAGTTCTTCAGGGACTGTGTTTCAAACAAATCCAGGACCAGAGATTAAACACCATCAGCATACACCACCTGTAGCCAATCCTACTGCTATAATTGGAGAGCTGTGTGCCTGTGTGCTCGGTTCATCGTCTCCAGAGTCCCCACCCTAGAATTGAGCACGTGAAAATTCTGTTTATCTTAATATGACATGAGGTTCAGTTAGCTTTGCACAGAAACAGCCGGTAGAAATACTTTTTACTTTTATACTTGATTACATTTCAGTGAGTATCTTTCACTTTTACTTGAGTAAACAAGTTGAATCAGTACTTCTACATTTACCAGTTTATTTTTTTAGACAAGTAACTGTACTTCCACTTAAGTAAAGAATGTGTGTACTTTTCCCATCTCTGATGAGAACTGAGTCTATGATCAGAGTCACCCCTGCTGAGGAGAGACATGCTGACAGAATCATCAGTGAACTTAATGATGTGATGTGTGACATATTGGCTTTGTAGTACAAGACAAATAAATACATTCAAATAAATTAATGAATGATGTGACGTCTGCCATATTGGCTTTGTAGTACAAGACAAATAAAAGAGGCCAGAGGCCGCACCCATGGGGCGATCCCGTGGAGCATAGAAGAGCATCTGGTCAAAATGCCATTAACCTTCACACGTTGCGACCTTTCAGTTTAAAAAAAAATCCATCAGCCAACCTATCAGGCCAGGATCAATGTTGTGGATGTTCTTTAACCTTTCTGCTCAAATGTGCGGCTGGATGCAATTAAAAGCTGAGGAGAAATCAACCAAAACAAGACGCACAACACTCTTTGTGCCCTCTAGGTGTGCGATGGACACCCTATTTTTTTTTTTTTTTTTTTTTTTTTTTTTTTTTTATTGATTCATTCCAAAGCATACAGTCAACAAGCATACATTAAACATCAATACAGAGTATGCTACTTCGATAGAAACAAAATAAATGAACAAAACAAACAAACAAACAGGGGTATCATGTTAGAATAAACTCAGGCATTAACAAAAATATTTAAATCTTTACAAATATTCACAGTTTTTAAGGCTTTACTGTTCTTGAGATCACATAAAGTTTTAATGTAATGTCCAAATTCAACTTTGAACTGTTGGATGTGCGGTTTCTTGGTAGCCCACTTGCACTTATGTAAATAGTATTTCCCATATAAAATAAAAAGGTTCAAAATAAATAATCTTTTACAATCAATATCACTCTTTTCATAAAAAAATATAATGTCTCTTTTTTCTAAGTGAACAGTTGGACCAGTCAGCTCCTTGAAGAAACGCTCTATCTCTATCCAAAATAATTTTGCACATAAACAATCAAAAAATAAATGACATATGGTCTCAATTTCAAGATTACAAAACACACATATTCGCGATGGACACCCTATTCAACATGATCCTGTCACGTTGAATCGGGTCATCGCATCATCAGAACCCCTGCCTGACCCGTCTAGGCAAATTGGAGCGGCTCAAGATTTGCCTGAACAGTGTGAAAAAGCCCATCCTTCACAATCTTTGCCAAAGAGGTTCATAATAAGAGAGGTATAGTCATTAAAAGTGACTTTGGAGCTTTGATTTTTGGCACCGGTACGATGATGGAATCCTTCCAAAGACAAGAAACCCTATGGAGTGAATGGAATAAAACAGAATATATCTGCCAAGTGCCAACTGTTCGGCACAATTCTCTCCTTAAAATCCAAAATACTATTTTCCCTCTCACCTGTTAGTGCTGTTTATCCATCTAGATCGTTTTGTGTTAGTTGCCTGAGTTTTGGAGATATCGGGCCGTAGAGATTTCTGACTCCTCTCCAACTGGATGGCACTCGACTTGTGCTGCTCAAAGTGCAAAATAAATCAATCTGAAAAACTCAACAGCAATGTCTTTTTCTAGAAGTCATAAACCAGGTTACTCAAGATAATCCACAGACCTTGCGAGCAGTTTCATGTAGAAACTATTTTCTTTCAACCAAACTACTCCCACTAGCTGCTATAGGTAGCTGCAGTTTCATGTAGGAACTGCTAGCAACTAGCGGGTGTAGTTTGGTCGAAATAAAATAGTTCCTACATGAATCTGGTCACAACAAGGTCTGTGGATTATCTTGGGTAACCGGGTCATGATTTCTGGAAAGATACATTTCAGTTTTATTTTTATTTTTTATTTTTTTGCCACTTTGAGCACCACAAGCTGAGTGCCATCCAGTTCCATTGTATTGGAAGAGAAGGCAGAAATCTCTAGGGCCGATATCTCCAAAACTCAGCCAACGAACACCAAACAATCTTAGGTGGACAAATGCACTTCAGGTAAGATGAAAACGATGCATTTTGGATTTTAGAGTGAGCTGTCCCTTTAAGTGTACGATTTCCAATGACCTTAACTTTCCCTTACACCCCGGAAAAGTCTCAGGACCACCTTTCCCGTATCAACGCGCACACTGTTCTCTGGGAATGGGCCTGGCTGAACGGCAGGAAAGCTGACAGCTCCTCGATCATGGACATTGAAACGGTTATAAAAGTGTTCAGTTCATTAGAAAGGTTAGGGTCAGGCTTACCATTAAGGCTAATTGGACACCTCTTACTGCATCGCCATCATAGACTTCACACCCTCCCATGCAGGGTATGAATTGCCAGTACTGAGCATGTTCGCTATCCTACTTTGTCCTTGTAGCTACTCATAGCTCAAGTTCCTTTTTGTTTGCGTCATTCCCTGCACACACGTCAATTCATCTTAAAGGCCAAGTCGCTAGGCTCCTGTTTGCTTTATAGAAAGATGACCGCCTCTCACCGTTCCAGTGTGCAGTCTGCTTATTTTCCACATGCTGTTGTTTTTCCGCCAGTGACCACTGACCATGACCCGCGCCATGACAGCACAATTTCCTTTGGTCAAATGTGGCAAACCTACAGCATCGCCGTTCGGCCATTTTGTGATGTAGCCAAGATACCGGTGTATTTTACACCAAAGTCTCTCGCCAAGTGCAGTTTTGAGATGATGTTTCAAATGCTTGATCACTGCATAAAAAGCACGTTAGAAAACATCTAGGCCGATTTCTGACAGGAAGAAGGTGGTATTTAAGGTCAAGATGATGTGGTTGTTGTAGCTGTAAAACAGTGCTCAATGCCGAGGTTTCTGTTTTGTGCTGCTGTCGATCTAAGACACTGGGCACTATTTGTACGGGCACATTTTGAGTCAATGTTGTGTGTTAACGCATTGTTAACGCCTTTATTTCTATTCAGGGACTACAGAAACATTTCAGGAGTAGATCTCAAAGTATCTCACGGTTTGGTGTTTGGTGGCGATGCAGAACAGAGATGCAGTAAATTATATCATGAGGTACAATCCCGTACTGAATCTGTATCATCTCCTTTTGCATCGACTGTTCTGCTTTGAGCTCTGCTTGTCTTTCCTGACTCATGATGGAAACAATCGACTTAATTATGCTTTGTACAACATGCACTGTACTGGGACAAAGGATTTTGATCCAAAAGTCTCTCTCCCTCCCTCTCTCTCCCTCCCTCTCTCTCTCTCTCTCCCTCCCTCTCTCTCCCTCCCTCCCTCTCTCGCTCTCTCCCTCCCTCTCTCCCTCCCTCCCTCCCTCTCTCTCCTGCCCCCTCCCTCTCGCCCATAGCACTTTTGAAGATTGACAGTGGTATCCACTTCTTCTACGTCTTCTGGTGGCTTTGACTGGCAGACTTTGACATGAGTGGGCAACCGCCAATCTTTTTTAAGATTCCTGCTGTCCCCCGCCATTCTTACCGCATCTGTCATTTGCAACCTCCCACGGGAGAGGCTTTGTTTAGAGCAGATCATTGTCAATTCTTACTAGTGCGCTTCAATGATTAAATATTTAAATGGCTTGTCAGTGAGTACAGGGTGCCTGTACTTTAACAGTATTAGTGATTTGAATCATCAACAGCATCAGAAATGTTTAGCTGGCTGTAATATCCATCCAAAAATGAACAGGGACCGATTTACACTGACGTTTACATGACATTTCCACTCACACTCAGAGCAACTTGGAACGAATGAGCAGGATGCAGTTTAGTGTCTTCCTCAAGGACACTTTAACAGGACATATCCTGGCTGTTTGTGGAGTTCAAACCGCAGCCTCTGTAACCACTAGGCCGGCCTACACATGGGCTGCTTTCCAAAGTGTCAACCGCTGTCGTAAATACAGTACAGACTCCTCAAGTCTCAGTTCTTCACCACAACTTGGACTATTTCCTGTCTTTTGGGGGGGGGGGTGCAAAAGCCAAAGAGCTCTTATGTGCCTATCATTCAAATCTGTTGTTTTGCACATATGATATAATGCATCTTATCTGTCTTGAGTGATAATGAATTAAATGACAACAGTAAGCCATTTCCTGATTGGCTGATTGTCATGTCAGCCATAATCGATAGAACGCTCCGACATTGAGCTGTTGTGTATTGATCAGAGCCCAACACCAGATAAAACTTTGCCTATAGGGTCACTGCATCCCCCCTGATCTATCTTGTTCAGATGAAATGTGTGTCGTATTTTATCGACTGACCCCTTCTCCGCTACAGTACACAAACCACGGTCGTAGCGACAGGATGTGTGGTGCTGCTGGGGCTTAACTGAGCCGCCATGTTTTAGCGGGCCTCGTTCCTCTTATCAGTCCAAACCTGTGTGTATTCCCCCGGGAGCGCGCTAATCTCCCCGGGTGATTATATTGACCCGGGAGCACTGATTACACACAGTCTTAGGAGGCCAGAATGCCATTGGAACACATGGCGCCGCCGGGCGATTTTTGCACGGTAGCGGCGCTCTCCTCTCCTCCCCTCCTCAGTGCTGTGTGGAAAATACGCTCTGATTGATGCTGCAGCCTCTCAAAGCGGAGGTGCGCTTGTTTTTCATCTCAGTAGGGAAAGAATGGGATATTATCCTCTTTAATGCGTAGTACTGTAGGTGGGGGCGAGGCGGAGACCTTTTTATTTTTGCTTGAATGACGAAGCAAAACGGTTGAGACGGAGAGGAAAATATTAGTTGGGGAAGTTGAAAAGAAGCCATTGTTGTGTGTACTGTTTAATTTAACTTTTTTTTCCACGTTCACTTCTGGCTGACACACGATTTCACGATTTCAGACGGCAGCCCGTCTTTATTGTCACACGAACACACTACAACACATGCATGCGGCCACAACACACACTCATGCTGACGGTGGCCGGTGAAATATGTCCTCTGCATTTGACCCATCCAGGCTTGTCCTTTCCTCCAGGGGGCAGGCCAGGAGCAGTGGTCGCTATTTCTTTCCAGCGCCCGGGGACCTTCATTGGACCATCATTGGACCAACTTCAGATGTTGTCGTCACTGGTCGGATGACGATCTTCTGCATGTTTTTAGTGGGGGGTTATGTACGGAGGAACCCCCTGGGGGGTGCGGGGAGAACATGCAAACTCCACACAGAAAGGCCCTTTCGACGAGATAGCCCACCTGGGCAGTAGGCACTGAAGATATGGGGGGGGTCACAACTCCAGCGCCCACAGCGTCCCAGGTGGGAATCGAACCCAGGACCTTCGAGCTGTGAGGCGACAGCGCTTACCACTGCACCACCGTACCCCGACACGACCAGCTGTCTAAAGGTAGAGCGCAGTGCAAACTGCAGGCGGCTGCAGTTTGGCACTGAATCACACCGGTCTTCTCTGTTTGTTTGTTTGTTTGTTTTTTCACTCTTGGCACATCAGCTATGGCCAAAAGACTGGAGGCAATAGAGGAGGAAAACAGTGTAATCTCCTCTCTGTGCTCTCTGGCAAAACAAATCCATCTCTCATCTTCACATACAGAGGCCGACAGCTGGAGGCTCTTGTCCTTGCCTCCCTCTGTCATTGTCCGTTTAACCCAGCAAGCAATAGAGAGGCAAAGTCACGCCCACTTCCGGTTTAGACATACTGTGCAAACTAATCTGAAAAGCTTTAATGAAAAGGTGAAACACTGGCTGAAGCAAAATCAAACCTGCGACCATTGATTACTGATGTAGTGGTGTAATTCTACTGTAAATCTTGTATGATGTAGTAGCATAATTTTACTGTAAATTTTGTATGATCGTGTCACAATTTTTATGTTTGCACTTTGTTTAGATTATGTTTTTTATTAGAAAAGCCTACCCAGGGACAGGGATTGCAAATTAGCCTTGGCTAGATATCCTATATGCATCGCATATGTTTCATGTTCTTGTAACTTGTTACAATGATTCTTGCATTGTCCCTGACAAATAAACGAATAAAAAAAAAACCAACAGATTTCCTCCGCCATTCATTTTTCCATAGACATTTCCTAAAATGTTTATAAAAAATAGTTGTACTTGGTCAAACCAAGTGATCCACCTCTATTTAGAATCAGGAGTGACCATAGAACACAAATTAAAACAATTCTGGATACAAAAAATAATAAAAATAGGTGGTTTATTTTTAAGTGTTGGTCTGAGTGAAATGTTCTGGTCTCTCGTGATTCCCAATGTAGCCGAATCGCTTCGTTTGACAGAGTAAGATCATTTTTATAAGCATTTTAAGAAAGGTCTATGGAAGAAAATAATGGCGGATGAAATCTCTTGGTGCGTATGCCTAAACCAGAAGTGGGCGTGAATTTGGCTCTCTATATCAATGCATTTCCATTACTGTGAGAGAGGAGAGAAACAAGTGGAATTAGTTGTGACATTGGGAATTGGCCATTAGGGAAAATCAGTTTGAGGATATTACTAACTGATGACATTTCTGTATGATAGATAGTTAGGGGCTATTACATTGTTGTTCCCTTCACATCCTACAATCCAATCAGTGTTTTTGAAGAGTCGTTTGTAATTCTGTTTGAAAGTGCTGAGCTGAATATTGCTGACTTGGAATGATAAATAATCACATTTCTTGTATCATCTTTTCATGTGTAGCCTTGACATTGCGTGAGACTGAGCGAGTTTTGAATGTTCAACACAATGTTCATGTGCATGTTCAGAGTCAGACAAAATGTTTCCATGGCAATAGCATCCAGCATTCAATGGCAGCCATCTTAAGCATATTGACTAAAATGATCGTTTGGGAAAGTTGATTTGAATAGGAATTATATACAGAAATCTAATGTTTCACACAATGTGAAGAGGGCCAGTGAGATTCTTTTGAATCCACGTTGCAAAAATATTCTTTGACTTTGGCTCACAGTATTCTCAAAATACACTCACTTTTACGTTCTTTTGAATGTTCTGAAATTGAGTTTTCGATGAGGGTTTAAACAAATGTTTTTGTTCTGAATCATTAAAGGGGCACTCCACCGAAAAACAATGCTGATTTATTTTGCACATAATCTCACACAAATGTAAACAGTTTTGCAGACATTCATACTCATAGTGTGAGATTATGTGAAAAATAATTCAGCATTTAAAATCGGCGGTGTTCCTTTAAGAGCAAGAAGTTGATAACGAAGGGAATAAGGGAAGATGTCTTCCCTCGCTCACCACTAAAGGCTGAATTATGGTCACCCTGCCGTGAAGGGCGCGGGGGTGGAGCGAGGGGCGGGCGCGTCAAATTACGTAAATTTGTTGGGCGTGGTTATTCACTAGCTCCAGCGGCTGCTCGCGTTGTGCCTGACTTTTTTTCTAACAGCGCGAGCTTCTCTCCAAACATGGCCGCATTTAAACCATTGAGCCCTGAACACTGAGCTGTGTTTTCGCCACATTTCTTGACCCATGTGGTAGGCTATAAACTTAGATTTGCAACTGTTCGTTTTTAGTCATTTCACCAAGTAAATGTGTTGTGTTGAGAGCATTATTGAGAGAGATTAAAAGCAGCACAGAGTAGTAGGCTATCAGGGCTGAGTAGTAAAAACGGCTTTCAGTAAAAACAAGTTTGGTGAGTCCTTCATGTGCTGATGTGCGGTCGTTTGAGAGTGAAAGCGCACTCAGTACTGCACAGCGTTTCATTGCGACTTTTCACAGGCTGTTTTCACCATTGTACAATGCACACAATACATGCTGATCACTTTCTGAGTATAATGGCATCTGCCCCAGCGCGAGGTCTGCACGGTGATCACGGAGACTCGCGGGGCCCCACCCCCACGGAGCTTTGCTCGAGCATAAGAGCACCTTAAGTGTGCAGCCATAGTAAATATTCTTCTACCTACGACATTTTGTGTGGCTTAAAGTGTCTGTTGGCTCCGTGCCCGAGTGTTACTTTGTGCTGGGCCTATGCCATTAACCCAGGTTGTCACGTCCCTGGGTGATAACAGCAGGTTAAATGAGCCCATTTTGTTTGAGTTGGCAGACACATTGGTTTATCCCAAATTCCTGGCACTCCTCATCATCCAACACGATCTCACGACTCCCTAAAGTATACCTTTCACTTAGGAAAACAGGCCCAGGTGCTTAGGAACAAGGGACATTCATGTAAATACATTGACTTTATCGCTCAATTTTTATTTCATTTGAACTCTTTGAAAAACAATTGTTAGAGAAAATGTTATCAGACTCACACAGCATCCCCCCTCTAACAACAGTAATGCTGACTAAAAAACAACAACACCCAGGATACTCTGTATTTAGTAAGTCCCAGTGACATTTGATGAATTGAGTCCATAGACTGTATACATATATGGACGTATCCGTTGCTTTCTGGACTCCCGATTTGAAGCCTCGGGTTTCGCATTGTGACCGTCGGCATCTTAACTGTCTTGGAGTTAGAAGTGACCATATTTGGACGAGAAGAGCTGCAGCGCCGCCTGCTATTGGTCTGTGATCGGTGCGATCACTGGACAGGCGACCTGTCAATCACGCCCCCAAAACATAGTCTGCTTTATCATCTGTTTTACTCTAAATTGGACCATAATTGACTAAATGAACACCACTTGGAGAAGACTTGAAACTAGTGATTGGGACCATAAACTCATTAGGAAAGTGTTTACTGGTAATAAATCAAGTAAGACGTCAGGTCAATTTCCCATTCACTATACAACCAGAATTCTTTTTGCAGCTATAGGCAGTATAAACGGGTGAGTTATATAGAAATTCACCTCGCTACAGTTGTCATGAATGGTGAAATTAGCTAGACAGACCAACACCCTTTTATGTACCAGGCAACATGTTTATTTCTGCTGTAAACTCGGGCAATGGGGGTGAATGGGGAATGACTCGCTTTTGGAGCCAGCCTCAAATGGCCATTCGAGGAATTGCAGTTGACAACGCGTCACAACGGAACTGCGGAAGTTCTGCTCCAGATGCGGAATCTGCTCTGAGGGCAGCTGTTATTAGTTATTTTTTAAGACTGTATGCGCACATCCACAGAGAATCGCTTGGAGAGCCTTAACAAGCCTTAATGACTTGCAGCTGGTGGGGGCGGAGTTTCTGCAGGGAGAGAAAGGGAGGATTTTTCTCCGTGAGGAAAACGGAGAGAGAAGGTAAACACTGCCCATGTGCTTACATTACCAAGATGATAATGATACAAAGTGGGTTGATCATCGGCAAAGCCATCCTTTTAATAGCCTGGTAAAGCAGGCGGATCACGTGAGCTCGCAGGCTACTTCGTTAATGCCATAGCATGGTGTTTTTCAAACGAGTGCAGCAAGCACCACTGTTATACAACGTGTAATATCACACAAATGACCAATTAATGACACAACCAAAATGATGAATTATAGTCTGCCGAGGAGCTTTTGTTGAAGGCTAGCGTATTTGTCCGTTCATGCATATTAGCAGGGAAGCTCACTGGCACACAGCTGTTGTTAATAACCATCATTAGTCCATGTAGCATCTCCATCCCGTGTCCACTGATTCTAGAGTAGCAGAGCACCATGTTGTTGTTGTTGTTTCCCTCTGTCCATTGGCTTCCGTGTGACGTCAGCGGGGCTCATTCCCTCTCAGAATAGCCGGCAGTCCCCCGAGTGAGATATCAGCAGATGTTACATGAGCAGTCAATGGTCTCATGTTGTGCTTGTAATATCTACGAATATCAAACCATCATTGTCCTCAATTGTTTGAGCGTCTTAGTGCAGTGCTTTTCAAAGTGGGGTCCCGGAGAGCCCCAGGTGTCTTTGAGGGGGGTTCCAGGGGGTCCCCAGCATAAAGCGGAATCATTTATTTTCACTAGTAACGCAATGATAGAATGTATGACTATTTTGATCATGGTTTTCATACACTTTCTGTAATGAAACAAAAGCAAAAATCTTACTTTTTATTTTATTTTATTTTATTTAACCTTTATTTAACCAGGTAAGTCATTAAGAACAAATTATTATTTACAATGGCGACCTGGCAGAAGGCACAGCCTTTTGAGGGATAGGGGGTAGGGGATAAAATGGGGGACTCTGGGACAAAATCTTATTAAATGGGGGTCCGTGGTCTAATTTGTGGTAGTTTAGGGGTCCCTGGTGTGAAAAAGGTTGAGAATCACTGCCTTTGCGGAGCCTTTTCTGCATGGACGACGAAGCAATAGGCAGCTCAGTTGGAGGGGAGGCGGGTTGGGGACATAACCCCCCCCCCCCCCCCCAACACACACACACACACACACACACACACCTTCCCTGCTTAATAATTCAGCAACAAGCATGGCCTCTGTGGGCGTTCACCTTTGAAAGAGAGCACTTGACCTCAAAGACAGCAGCAGGTGGCACGTGGCGGCACGTCGCAGGGCGCAGGATTGATGTTGAGATTGCTTTTCTTGACCTTAGTGCTATTTGTGCTGGGTTTGGGCTGGGCTAGGGCGTGAGCGTCTCTGGAATACAACTGATCTGCAGTAGTGGGTTGGTATTGGAAAATACAACACAAAGATGGTGGTTGATGCCTTTGATCATATTAGGCTCCTTACCAGCCAGTCCACCGCATTATATGACTCAAAGATCTAATTTATCGAGATTGACTGAGAGGAGGAGGAATATCGACTGCTAGACTAGTTTGTAGGTGAATCAGTACGGGAACGTTGGAAGAAGAATGTGAATGAATTTTGAACGTACATCAGAATCAAAGAACTCTTTTTCACTTGAGAACTTTGCACGTTGGCATGCTTCAAATGGCATCGAGAGGGAACCGTTTGAAACATTTTATCTTCAATATCCAGGAATCACAAGACATGAGGACAGTAAACTGCACACTGCACGCACATGTCAAGACATGAGGACAGTAAACTGCACACTGCACGCACATGTCAAGACATGAGGACAGTAAACTGCACACTGCACGCACATGTCAAGACGTGAGGACAGTAAACTGCACACTGCACACACATGTCAAGACATGAGGACAGTAAACTGCACACTGCACACACATGTCAAGACAGGAGGACAGTAAACTGCACACTGCACGCACATGTCAAGACGTGAGGACAGTAAACTGCAAACTGCACACACATGTCAAGACGTGAGGACAGTAAACTGCACACTGCACACACATGTCAAGACGTGAGGACAGTAAACTGCACACTGCACGCACATGTCAAGACGTGAGGACAGTAAACTGCACACTGCACGCACATGTCAAGACATGAGGACAGTAAACTGCACACTGCACGCACATGTCAAGACGTGAGGACAGTAAACTGCAAACTGCACACACATGTCAAGACGTGAGGACAGTAAACTGCACACTGCACACACATGTCAAGACGTGAGGACAGTAAACTGCACACTGCACGCACATGTCAAGACGTGAGGACAGTAAACTGCACACTGCACGCACATGTCAAGACATGAGGACAGTAAACTGCACACTGCACGCACATGTCAAGACGTGAGGACAGTAAACTGCAAACTGCACACACATGTCAAGACGTGAGGACAGTAAACTGCAAACTGCACACACATGTCAAGACATGAGGACAGTAAACTGCACACTGCACGCACATACATGTCAAGACATGAGGACAGTAAACTGCACACTGCACACACATGTCAAGACGTGAGGACAGTAAACTGCACACTGCACACACATGTCAAGACATGAGGACAGTAAACTGCAAACTGCACACACATGTCAAGACATGAGGACAGTAAACTGCACACTGCACACACATGTCAAGACATGAGGACAGTAAACTGCACACTGCACGCACATACATGTCAAGACATGAGGACAGTAAACTGCACACTGCACGCACATGTCAAGACGTGAGGACAGTAAACTGCACACTGCACGCACATACATGTCAAGACGTGAGGACAGTAAACTGCACACTGCACGCACATGTCAAAACATGAGGACAGTAAACTGCACACTGCACACACATGTCAAGACATGAGGACAGTAAACTGCACACTGCACGCACATGTCAAAACATGAGGACAGTAAACTGCACACTGCACACACATGTCAAGACGTGAGGACAGTAAACTGCACACTGCACGCACATGTCAAGACATGAGGACAGTAAACTGCACACTGCACACACATGTCAAGACGTGAGGACAGTAAACTGCACGCACATGTCAAGACGTGAGGACAGTAAACTGCACACTGCACGCACATGTCAAGACGTGAGGACAGTAAACTGCACACTGCACATACATGTCAAGACATGAGGACAGTAAACTGCACGCACATGTCAAGACGTGAGGACAGTAAACTGCACACTGCACATACATGTCAAGACGTGAGGACAGTAAACTGCACGCACATGTCAAGACGTGAGGACAGTAAACTGCACACACATGTCAAGACGTGAGGACAGTAAACTGCACACACATGTCAAGACGTGAGGACAGTAAACTGCACACACATGTCAAGACGTGAGGACAGTAAACTGCACACACATGTCAAGACGTGAGGACAGTAAACTGCACACACATGTCAAGACGTGAGGACAGTAAACTGCACACACATGTCAAGACGTGAGGACAGTAAACTGCACGCACATGTCAAGACGTGAGGACAGTAAACTGCACACACATGTCAAGACGTGAGGACAGTAAACTGCACACACATGTCAAGACGTGAGGACAGTAAACTGCACACTGCACGCACATGTCAAGACGTGAGGACAGTAAACTGCACACTGCACACACATGTCAAGACGTGAGGACAGTAAACTGCACACTGCACACACATGTCAAGACGTGAGGACAGTAAACTGCACACTGCACACACATGTCAAGACGTGAGGACAGTAAACTGCACACACATGTCAAGACATGAGGACAGTAAACTGCACACTGCACGCACATGTCAAGACGTGAGGACAGTAAACTGCACACTGCACGCACATGTCAAGACGTGAGGACAGTAAACTGCACACTGCACGCACATGTCAAGACATGAGGACAGTAAACTGCACACTGCACGCACATGTCAAGACATGAGGACAGTAAACTGCAAACTGCACGCACATGTCAAGACATGAGGACAGTAAACTGCACACTGCACACACATGTCAAGACATGAGGACAGTAAACTGCACACTGCACGCACACCCGTCAAGATGTGAGGACAGTAAACTGCACACTGCACGCACATGTCAAGACATGAGGACAGTAAAATACACACTGCACGCACATTAGGGCTGTCACTTTTTCCCAAAATAAAGTTTGAACGAACTTGAATTGCCCGCAAAATGTTCGAATATATTAGAAGTTTTTTGGTGAATTAATTAGTTTTAATTTTTATTTTTTTTGGCTGCATCCAACTCGAGACAACTTTTCAGACCCTGGAGACAATCTTTCTCAGAAGAGACTAACGCGACAAATCTGGAGACTTTCTGACATGGGATTAACATTACCAGCAAGCAGCAGTTGGTTAATTTTGGTTAATTAAAAAAAATAAAAATCGAACAGGTCAATTATACATTCGAACATGCCTTCCTCCCCCACATTCAAAGTTAAATTCGAATTTCAAATAAAAAGTGACAGCCCTAACGCACATGTCAAGACATGAGGACAGTAAACTGCACACTGCACATACATGTCAAGACGTGAGGACAGTAAACTGCACACTGCACGCACATGTCAAGACATGAGGACAGTAAACTGCACACTGCACATACATGTCAAGACATGAGGACAGTAAACTGCACACTGCACATACATGTCAAGACATGAGGACAGTAAACTGCACACTGCACGCACATGTCAAGACATGAGGACAGTAAACTGCACACTGCACATACATGTCAAGACATGAGGACAGTAAACTGCACACTGCACATACATGTCAAGACATGAGGACAGTAAACTGCACACTGCACGCACATGTCAAGACATGAGGACAGTAAACTGCACACTGCACGCACATGTCATGTCAGAGAGGAAAAAAAGGTCCATCAATGGTGATCACTTGCTGAGGAGACATTTTCGATTTCTCTTTTAAGTTTCAATTCATCACTTCCTAAGTGTGGAGAAGTGTACAGGGTTTCTCAAATGGGACACTCCCACTTAGTGATTTAGACTGATATTTTGACATGCTAATCTTGCCTCATGCAGCTTCTGTTGCAGAGGGCAGAAAAGTTGTCCAGTTTGCTAAATTATTGATGAATCTCTTCTCCATCTCTAGATTAAGGTGTCTGGTGAAGCAGCTAGAGAGAGGAGAGGCCTCCCTCGTTGACCTCAAGAAAAACCTTGAGTATGCAGCGTCGGTGCTGGAATCCGTTTACATCGAGGAGACAAGGTAAGAAAACCACGTACCTCCTATACCTCTCTACATGGGAATATGTATGGACAGTTTGCACATGTTGGTTCTTCCCAAAGGGCCCACCGGGTTCATTTATTGATAGACTCAGTTCAGTCCTCAGTCTCTATCCGCAGAGCTCTCCAGTTGTCTGGGAGCCGAGACTAATTTATTGAGAATAACAGTGCAGCATTGATGAAGGCATCTAAAATGGATTAACTTCATTAGTATGGAAATTAACCAGTGCTCTAATTCTCTGTGTAATTAAAAAATATATATATATTTCTCACAATCTCACACCTTTGTGATGAATGATAGGCTAAAGCATATGCCAAGTGTAATGTTTGTCAAGCGTGTGTGTGTGTGTGTGTGTGTGTGTGTGTGTGTATGTGTGTGTGTGCGCGCGCTGTAAAGAGTCACTCTTGTGTCAGTAGTTGACTTCAGGTCTAGTTAAGTATGGAATTATGTAACACTCTCGTCATGTAATACAACCGGATTAGGGCCAGCCATGGCACGATCGCGTCCAGTCCGATGTCGATGCGTTCTACTTGCCATAAGAACAGGTTTTCAGTTGGGAGGGTGGAGACCAATGGGCTTTGCTCTTGATCCCGCCTAGCTGTGGAGAGTTGCATCACACAATAGGACTTGCCCCCTTTTGTCTGTGTTTGAAGAAGCCTGGGGGGGTTTGGTGTTACGCAAGAGGTGATATTATTTGACAGACAGCGTTGGATTTTTGAGTTTGATCTGCTGTTAAAGCTAAGCTGTGATGAATGTGTAACCCTCTATCACTAGGGCCCGACCGATACTGGATTTTTTGGGGCCGATGCCGATACCGATATTAGGTAGTAAAAAAATTCCGATATTGATATATATATATAGAAATGTTTATTTTGTCTGAGGATAAGCCCCTTGAGAATGCAGCATCTCGTTTACGAGGGGGTCCTCGAACACAATAAATATATCGGACAATATTCCTTATACATATCTTTGCAATGATACCTCAAATATCAAACACTTGTGACAAACAACTTTATTGACCAAAATGACATCAGTGCACTGAAACTGTAAAATTAACTGGAAAAAAATATATATATATATAATAAAAATATAATAATTATGTAAACACACAAACATCACAAACACACACACACACACACACACACACACACACACACACACACACACACACCACAACAACAACAACGACAACAACAACAAATATAACTTGAATTAAGCATATCACACAACATATGCTGATACCGATATAACTGTGATAGGCCAATATCGGCCAACCGATATTGGTCGGGCTTGACTACTATCTGCTCTTTCCTTTTCTTTTATCTTACGTTCCCTCTCCCTCTCCCTCCCTCCAGGCGTTTGGTGGACACAGAGGATGAGCTCAGTGATATCCAGTCAGAGTCCGTGCCGTCGGAGGTGCGTGATTGGCTGGCCTCCACCTTCACCCGGCAGATGGGCCTGATGCTGCGACGCACCGAGGAGAAGCCCCGCTTCCGCAGCATCGTCCACGCCGTCCAGGCCGGCATCTTCGTGGAGAGGTAAACGCGGCGGCGCGCTGCACTATCGTAACCTCGCCAGGCAGCTGGATTCACGTGAGATCATGAGCTCACGATCTCGCGGCAAATCCACCTCGCCACGCTCCAGTCTATTGGTTGGAATCCCAACCACCCAGTGGCTCGCACCAATCAGCGTCCTATGACGCAGCTACGGGCGGGCTTTAGGTGTGACGCCAGCGAGAGCGAGCCCGTGACAGACGTGCTAGACAGATGGTTCATCCAATCACCTGACAGGTATTTTTTGAAAGTGCCTGCCCTTTTTGAAACGGTTTTTCGAGCAACTTCCCAGATGGTTATGTGAAAACAAAGCATCTGGCAGCATCAAGTTAGCACAGCTGGTGGACAAAAGAACGTAAACACCACACAGACACACGCAGACATGCAGTCATTGACCCGTGATTTGTTATGAATCCATACAACCTTTAATAATTCATAATGTAGCTGTCAGCCTGATCTAAGTGTCCCTCCTCTGCCATCATCTGTCAGCCCTAACCACTGTGGCCTTGAGCCATCACCACCTTTACATTTAGCCTTGCATATTTTAAAATGCAATCTCAGACTCCCATTACAAATATGTGTGTACGCTGTGCGCAGTGACTCACCTACTCTAGTCTACTGAGTTACATGCTATACATCACCGTGGCCTTGACAAGCCTGGCTAAGCACAATAATTCAGAGAGTTACAAATACCGCTCTCTCTCTCTCTCTCTCTCTCTCTCTCCAAGGCTGTGGTTTATCACACAACAGCATGCAACATGCATTTGTTCAAAGTCAGTGAGCCTCAAACACATAGGCCATAATCTGTCTTAAACTCTGCTTTTTAGCGACAGACGTTTACAATGAAGAACGATTGCAAAGTAGGTAGAACATTGGGAGGGAACGACGGAACAGTATTGAGTGGGATATGAATCCACTACACAGTGATGACGTACGCATCTTCTTGTCAGTCGAGATTGAATCAATTCAATAATTCAATTCAATTAAATCATTTATTTCAGACCCAAAGGAGGAGGTCCATAGCACAATCAAAACAGCACAGTACAATAAATAAGGCATAGAAGAAGAAAAAAGAAAAAAAGTCCATAGCACAATCAAAACAGCACAGTACAATAAATAAGGCATAGAAGAAGAAAAAAGAAAAAAAGTCCATAGCACAATCAAAACAGCACAGTACAATAAATAAGGCATAGAAGAAGAAAAAAGAAAAAAAGTCCATAGCACAATCAAAACAGCACAGTACAATAAATAAGGCATAGAAGAAGAAAAAAGAAAAAAAGTCCATAGCACAATCAAAACAGCACAGTACAATAAATAAGGCATAGAAGAAGAAGAAAGAAAAAAAGCAGAAAAAAAGAGCATTCCACAAAGATCAGATTCTAAACAAACATGTGCGCCAATGGTTCCACAATCTAGAGGCGAACCGCACAGAACTGCGTATGGGGTTGGTTATGACAGAGATGACTGACTCAGATGCCCTACATTATGAATTTAAACATAAGAGTACATAACTTAGCAGAGCAGGTGGGTACCCCAACACTAACAAACATATGACTTTCACTACTAGAGCTTCTTGGTACTTTAAGCAGCAGCCTCATGCTGTCATCGTAAGCCACTGTGAGGCGTCACACCACAGGTGGACAGTATATATAGTGGTGTGCAAAAAGCTCTGAAGAGAGAGATCTTCACAGCTTCTGAGCACCAGCTACATTTACGGCACAGCATGTTCGCTTGAGCGTACAGCTTCAGGCACTGTCTATACATGTCCTTGTCATCAGATAGGTCATTTAATTCTGAGATATCCACAAATATATTTAAAAAAAGAAAGAAAAAAGAAAAGATTCAGTTCATCATCATGACAGTAATTGATTTTCCAAATGATAATTGATAGTCACATTTATTTAGGCTTTTCAAGACATTACAATAGTATTTTACAGATTTATTTCTTTGCGTGTGTATGTGTGTGTGTGTGTGTGTGTGTATATATATATATATATATATAAATATATATATATATATATATATATATATATATATATATATATATATATATATATATATATAGGATTATTGCCTTTTTCCAAATTAACCTTTTACACAGTGTCATGTGAGTTCGTTGTGTTCAGCGGTTTGCATTTGGCCTTGCAGTTTGCAGTCTTGGTAGGTTTTCCAGTTGTGTTTTTCGGCTTGTATGCTAACCCCCTACTGTTTGCACTTAGGAGTGCGCCTCTTTTGATGTTTTTATCTCATCCAAACAGGATGTACCGACGTACCTCCAATATGGTGGGACTCAGCTACCCTCCTTCTGTCATATCTGTGCTGAAGGTATTATGCACACAAATAGCCTATACACGTACACAGAGGCACAGAGAGATATAGAATACTGTAACAGGGCGTCCGGGTAGTGATTCCCTGCCTAGCAACACGAGGGTCACAGGTTTCGAGACCTCCCGTTACCTCTGGCTGGGTCGGGCATCCATACAGGCACAATTGGCCGTGTCTGCGGGTGGGAAGCCAGATTAAGGGTATGTGTCCTGGTCGCTGCGCTAGTGCCTGCTCTGGTCGGTCCGGGGAACCTGTTTGGGGGGAGGGGAACTGGGGGGGAATAGCATGATCCTCCCACGCACTACATCCTGCTGTTGAAATTCCTCTGTCTGGTGAAAAGAAGCGGCTGGTGACTGCACATGTATCGGAGGAAGCATGTGCTAGTCTAGATCGGAAGAGGGGGTGGGGCAACGACCAGGACAGCAGGGGGAATTGGCAAAGTACAATTGGGGAGAGGGGGGTGGGGGGGGGGGGGGGGGTGCTGTAACAAACACCCAAACATATACAGACACACACAATCACACTGGCTTACACTCCATTAAACTGACGCATTTACAGTAGCAGTAGCTGCATCGTCAGTTTTTCTAAGTTCACGGGCCAACTGATTTCTTTTGATTGTACACATGGACTACAGTGTCAGTATTGAAACTCTTGTTTCCTCAAACAGAATGTGGACAAGTGGTCATTTGACGTGTTTGCTCTAAATGAGGCGAGCGGGGACCACGCTCTCAAATTCATCTTCTACGAGCTGCTCACACGATACGACCTCATCAGCCGTTTCAAGGTAAAGTCAGCAGGGAGTCGAGTCTCGCTGGTCAACGCCTTAGCTTGTCTTTCAGTCATTATAGCACACAGAAACACTCCCTCCTGGTTGTCAGAAGGTTGCAAAGTCCACTTCACTATGCCTGATCTGAGAACTGATCTGAGACCTGATTGACTCCTCGCTCCCCCGAGTGGCAGTGTCAGATTGTGTTTGTCAAATTCCAACATTAATATTCCGGGTCATACTCTATGGGAGACTGGACTCACAACTCATTGCATATTGGTGGATCTCAATCTCCATACTGTCTTATGGCTGAGGACCCTTCACTTGGAGTGGAAGCATCTGAAAATGAGAATACATAGTAAGTAATGAAGAAGGCAATGAAGCCGACGTGAATATGTGATCGCGTCTGCAGTCGCCGCGAGAAGCCTAAATCATTCATGATCCATGATTGTATGACATCAATTTCACATGCTGATGGAACTGTGTGCGTGTTGAATTTGTACACACAATTATTTCAATCAGCTTGTAGAAGTTCCTAACTGACAGCAGTGTTTTACTTCTGCATTCGTCTGTTGTTGTTGTCCGCATTGACTTCAGATCCCCATCTCTGCGGTGATGTCGTTTGTGGAGGCGCTGGAGGTGGGCTACAGCAAACATAAAAACCCCTACCACAACCTGATGCACGCTGCTGATGTCACACAGACTGTGCACTACTTACTACTCAAGACGGGCATGGTGGTGAGTAGAACACCATACGTCCCACACCCAAAATACATACTCCACAAACATGCACTCCTTACAAGTATACGTTTAAATAAAAAGCATGTACAGCACACGTAACTGTGGAAAACCCACATAAACCAGTTGAATGTAATAAAAAAAAATCCTCATTTCTAAGGGAGAAAGCAAATTGGATTGAGGCGTGTGTGAAATAGAGAGGATTTTATGTGCATGGTTCTCACAACATCTCTGTCAGTTGTCGTATGTCAGCCTAATTGCAGCTTTGGCTGACGTGCAGCTTCTAAATGCTTCTAAAAATGGCTTATATTTCCCCGGGAGAATCCATGAGCGACCCTGTCACGGAAAAACACAGACATCCGAGGAAAATCACGCTTTAATCCTGGTTTTGGCTCGAGACAGGTTTGAGGATATCAACGCACATTTCTAAGAATATTCTGTCAAGACGTGACACTTCGCAATGCTCATTGTCATCGTCTCAATACTTGTTCTCTGAAGTCAAATATTTTCCTTTCCAATAACATACCTACTGTAGGAGTTTTCCATATTGCACTGCTTAATTTTGACACTCCATATTTCACGTTGATTTTGTTCTTTTCCCATCTTGTGACCTATATTTCACTTCTTCATGTGACTTCAGGGCATTTTGGATGCTGCATAAAAACAAACAAACACTGGTCTCACTAAAGCTGGGTTCAAATCCCCCAGCCAGCCAGCCAGCCAGCCAGCCAGCCAGCCGCCCCCGCTTCCAGTGTTTTTATTTAATCACCTTAATAAGGTGGCCGCGACAGCTGTCGACAGGGTATGATTCTTTGGCTGCGACAGCTGTCGACAGGGTATGATTCTTTGGCTGCGACAGCTGTCGACAGGGTATGATTCTTTGGCTGCGACAGCTGTCGACAGGGTATGATTCTTTGGCTGCGACAGCTGTCGACAGGGTATGATTCTTTGGCTGCGACAGCTGTCGACAGGGTATGATTCTTTGGGCAGTGCCTTGCACAGTAAAGCACATTACTGCCGCGGGTCTCCCAGGAGAGCAGGAGAACAGCATCTATCATCTGCAGGCCCTCCAGACTCCATTAAATCAACAATCAGCAGGTCATTCATAAAGCAGGTCCACCAGGAAATACATCGGGGGGATGGATTGGCCATCTTGGCCCCTGCTCTTAATGAGTCCCATCCCCCACCGTTGATTAGTCCCTGATATTGACTGGGCTTCTGGCTAAATCCCCACTCTGCGTCTGCCAGTGCACTCGGCTGCATCTCAGTGGAAAATGCCCACTCACAGGTGTGCGTGCATGCATGCATACTCACACCTTTGCACGAACATACACAAATACAAGTGCGCACGCTCGCGCGCGCGCCGCTCACACGCTCGCACTCACACACAAGCACTGGTACACACCGTATACACACTTTTTAGTGTTTGATTTATTGATCCTGAGCTTCACTCGGTTCCCAGATGGTTGTCATTACGATGAGACACTGTGATTTTCAAAATGGCTGTTTATCCGTCGGCAGTGTTGGGCACGTTACTTTCAAAATGTAATACCGGTATACTACATATTACTAGTTACTTTCATTTGAGTAATAAGTGACTTTACAATATTACTTTCTGTGTAGAGTAACTCGTTACTTATTACACTACTTTTGCATTTTCACCAGAATAACAGCAGTAGCAGAATGACATTGCCACCCCGGAACCATCTCGAAAAATAATTTCAACTGTCTTGAAGTGTAACCATCCAAAATTCTAAATGTTATCCTTTTCCTTTGTTATTATTGTCATCTATACTGGTTATTTGCATAAAAACACAAGTTAATTTAAGAAATGATTGTATCTTTATTTAAATGTGTTTTGATTAAAACAAAATTACTACATTTGTAACTTGTGTTACTTGACAATGTAACTGGTATAATATTTCTGAAATCCTATTGGTAATAAGTTATATTACTGAGTTACTGCTAAAAGTAATATATTACATGTAATATGTTACTTTTGTAATGAGTTACCCCCAACACTGTCCGTCGGTCAGTGGTGTGTTGCTTCTTATCACCCTCTGCTTTGCTGTAGCAAAGCCATAGGCTGTGGGCTCAGCTTATGAGGACATTCATAATGACAATTCTAGAGAGCATGGCGTTGTTGTTTCTGTGTGCATAGGCAGCAGTGACAAGCTAGTGTGTGAGGAGAAATGGAAGGAGGAGTGTTAAAGTGACACAGTGAAATCTGATTCTCACTAGCTTGTCTCCTCCAAAGTTCTGCTTTTCTCACCCAATCATCTATCTCCCCTGCTCCTCTCCGTTTCTTTCTTTTCACCCTGATGCTAATATATGCTGTATGCCAAATTCTTCTTCCTGCATTCTTTGTAGAATTTCTTTCCCACCACTTTTTACGACACGGCGTCCCATTCCCTCCATTCTTCTTTTTCATCCAATGACTTCTCATGTCTCTTCTCCCCCGTCCATTCTTTCCTCACGTATTCATTACTTTCTTCTTTTCTATTGATGTCTCTCCCTGTCCCCCTCTTCTCCTCAACATCGTCGTCCCTTCTGTCCGCTCCTCTTCATATCCTCTACAACCTACTCTCCTCTTCCTCTCTCCACCTCCAGCATTGGATGACTGAGTTGGAGATCTTTGCCATGATCTTTGCGGCGGCGGTGCATGACTACGAGCACACGGGGACCACAAACAACTTCCACATTCAGACAAGGTAATGGATCATAACATCTAAAATGCATGGCACCGACTCGCCCCGCGATCAATGTGTTCATTTACAGCAAGGGGGCTGAGTGATTCACATTCAGATGGCCTGCAGTGCAGTAATAACACTGGGACAAAGGGGAGACCAAATGAACTCCAAACTCCATGCCCTTGAAAAATTCATTATGTTCTCTGAAGATGGTATTACAGTATACTCAAACAGGGGGGATATCAGACTGATCTAATGTACATTCTTCATAGCCTGATATCACACTGATCTAATGTACATTCTTCATAGCCTGATATCACACTGATCTAATGTACATTCTTCATAGCCTGATATCACACTGAATTGTCAACTCGTTACACTCAATTTCCTTCTTCAGTGTGACATTGCTTCCACTTTTCCATTTTCCCTAACCAATCACTAGAGACCAACGTATCCGCCTGAATATAATCCATTGGGGAGATTGCAAAATAAAAACATCGCCCCTTTGAATAAATGCCTTCAAAGCAGAGTGTTGTTTGGATTTCAAAGTGATTGGTACTTGTTGTAATCCATTTAAAACAGCCTTGATAGCAGCATCTATCTCATCTATTAGCGGTTGCCATTGTTGTTATTAGGTCTGGCGCACTTGACAACAGCTTGACAATGGCGTTAGTCCCGCCCATTGTACTGTTTATTGACGCTGATT
Organism: Poromitra crassiceps; assembly: GCF_964638095.1. Classification (NCBI taxonomy): domain Eukaryota; kingdom Metazoa; phylum Chordata; class Actinopteri; order Beryciformes; family Melamphaidae; genus Poromitra; species Poromitra crassiceps. The sequence continues at coordinate 32,851,092 of NC_139635.1, read as the reverse complement.
GGCTAATCGTCAGTCGCCCTCAGTGCTCATTGGACTAGTCATTTTTCCGACCCTGTTGCATACTGTATCACACTGCCAGAACCAGAAGCAATCAAATCTCAACTCGGTGGAGTGGGTGGATTCAAAGGTCTGGACGCCGGCAACATTCTACATACTTACTGTACATACATTTTGTGATACCGTTAGTAAACAAGTTCATTCATAATAATAGCAACACATATAGGGGTCCACTGTTGATCCATGTTGTGTATTCCATGATTTTGATCTTACACAAAAAGGCAATTGCCTTTGGTTTTGCTTTGATCAACAGGTCAGACACAGCTATTCTGTACAATGACCGCTCGGTGTTGGAGAGTCACCATGTCAGCGCAGCCTACCGCCTATTGCAGGACGACGACGAGATGAACATCCTCTACAACCTCTCCAAGGATGACTGGAGGTGAGACAGACAGACAGACAGACAGACAGACAGACATGCAGACAGACAGACACACAGACAGACAGACACACAGACAGACAGACAGACAGTCACAGAGGCAGTACAGTCACACAAAAAGACCAAAATTAGCACATCGCCCATTCGAAGCAACGTCTGAACTTGTTTCTTATTTTTCCAAACTATTCAGAGTCAGGATCAGAAAACCTGGATTGCCTTCATGGTCCAACAACCTTTGGTTGAGTGGAAGTGTTAGACATGTAATACGTTAAAGGAGACAGCTGCAATCCGATTTCTCACAGCACACGGCAGAGGTTGTCAAAGTATATTTAAAAAATAGCTCTCAGAAAGTGACCTGAATTATGGCTGCTTTCTTACTTTAGTGGATTCCAAAATAAGGTGACTTTTATTAGCAGAGTTTGACAAGGCATTACCTTCTCTGCAGTTCGTTGTACAACACATTTCTCTCCCCCCTCTCTCTCTCTCTCTCTCTCTCTCTCTCTCCCTCCCCCCCTCTCTCTCTCTCTCTCCCCCTCCCCCCTTTGCTTTGGTCCAGAGAGCTGCGGGCCCTGGTGGTGGAGATGGTGCTGGCCACGGACATGTCCTGCCACTTCCAGCAAGTCAAAACAATGAAGAACTTCCTCCAACAGCCTGAGGGGTCAGTCTGGTCTCAACCTCTTCACCAGTGTTTACACTCTAGCGCCCCCTGCCCTCAGCCCTGCACTTTACACCTCCATCAATCCTGATACCTGCCCGCTGCTTACCAACTACCCACTGTTTACAACCCCGTTAACCCTGCGCTGCAGGCCGTGTTTACAGCCCAATTAACCCTGCGCTGTAGGCTGTGCTCAAATAGGAATGCACCAACAGGCAACATTTTATAACAGGAGGAATGCTCGAAATAAACAAGATGGATACTTTGTTGTTGTTTACTTAGCATATCCACCTTATTTTTTGAATACCCCGCTGTAAAATGATTATGGGTGCAAGGTCCGGTCTAAAACGTGACTGATTGTTGCAGCTGGTTGTTAACGTTACTTGTTGGCAGAGCGTCTGCGGCGCTCGTACTCAGCGCATTTCCTCATCAAACTCCGACGCTGACATGTTTTTTACTTGTCACAAAGAAATAACACTCGGCTCGGCGACTTATTTGAGGGAATGTAATAATGTTATCTATCACATCCGCTAACCTGTTGCTCTTTGAACAACTCGGGATATTTATCAGAGATGTTTGGCCAAGCTGGACGTGATTGGCTCCCTTCGCCTGCAGCTTTGAAACATCGTTTACAGACGGGCTACAGTATGTTGTGTCCGTGTCAGCAACGTAACAGGGAAAGGGGGCTGGGAGGATTACACCAGAAGAAGCGCCCATATTTCACGTAAGGCATCATGGCAGCTAGAAATAAGGTAGATATAAATGAGCAATTAGGTGCTAAATAGTAGTGTTGTAGTCGAGACCAAGACCAGAGTATATCAAGTCCGACAATGGCCCATGTTTTGCGAATTTCGGCGCAGCGCTCGCCAATAATGTTCCTGTGTGAAGAGAACATGTGCTAGTGTTTTGACACAATTATTTGATTTGACAGATCTATATATTTTGTGTGTGTGTGTGTGTGTGTGTGTGTGTGTGTGTGTGTGTGTCAGTCAGTGTGTTCTTGCATTTTGAAAATTAGTGTTGGTACGTAGTTTACAATGTGTGATCTTGAGCATATAATTAACTGTTTGGCCAATTGTGTGTTTTAGGTTAGTCGGTGTGTGAAGAGTTTAGAAAAAGTGTTATGCGTATTGAAAACGCACGCTAGCAAATGTACAAAACGGTAACCCTGGATTTCACGAGATCACAATCGCGCAAGAAATCCATCTTGTCACGCTCCAAGCTAATGGTTTAACCCCGTCCCAGCAATGGGCTGGACCAATCAGCGCACGGATCGAATCTGTGGTAGACGCCACGGTGATCGACAGATGGATCATCCAATCACCTGCCAGGCAGGCCTAAGCCCCGGGCCTTTTCGAAACAGTTTTCCAAGGATGAGTTCCAGATGGTTCTGTGTAACAAACAACCTGGCAGTGTCAGGTTATAGTGTTAACTGGTCTTGAAATAATATTCAGAGTCCTCTCTGTCCAAAACAGAGTCAACACAGAGTAGAAATGTGGATTCCGAGATGAGACAGAGACCATCAAAATGTAGTAGGACCGGTCTCAAGACCAAGATGGATCTTGAGTACTACAACACTGCTAAATAGTACTAATACTGTACAAAGGTAATCATGCAGGGTCAGGCACAAACTAGTCAAGTAAGACGTTTTATGTTTGTATATACTGCAAGACTGCTGCTGGGTTACCCTGCAAATTGCCAGGCTTAAGTTATCCAATTAGTTGGCCAATTTAACACCCGTCTCATGTGTCTCTCTCTCAACGCCTTTCCCACACCTTATGTGCGCAGCAACCTCTCAAGTGACGGACGGAGAGAACTATATGCAGACACTGAGCTGGAAAAAGTTAATTAAGGTGCTAGCCCCTAGAGAGTGAGCTATCAATCAAGCTATGATATGACACGGAAAAGATGAATCGTCTCTGCTGAGATAGCAACGACGCAGACAGGAGTAGCCTCATAGGAACTTGTTAACCTTGGACGCTCCCTTTTGGCTGCATTAATTGTCACGACAGACGCAGTGATATAGAGATAGGCTGCTTCATGATTATGTATGTTGGACTCGACTCTGCCCATATCTGTGAGCAATGCACCTCAGAGATTATTTTGTATAGAACGAGGTTTTACGATGACAAACACTGCCGGTGGCTGGGCAAGGTTACATGCACTCTTATCGCACAGCTACTAGAGTGCTGACTAGAACGTAATATACTGTAGGTGCACACGCATACACACATGCACAAGCACATCGCATGACTTGAATGTCTTGACACGCACACACACAGACAGACACACACACACACACACACACGTGTGAGCACGCGCATGCACATAAACAAGATTGCAGAGTGTGCAGAAAACGCGGTGACACGGCCTGCACTCCAATGTGAAGTAATTGATGTCAGTGTGCTGCAGGCCTGCTTAGAGTGCACATCAAGACCCAATCTGCCACAAATGGAAATGGAGAGGAAATTTGAGCTATAGTTTTCTCACCTCTATTTAACCTTTTGTATGTGTGTGCGTGTCCCTTTTCCCACATGCATTGCATTGTCCATCCATCCATCCAGCCAACCAACCATTCATCCAGCCAACCAACCAGTAGAGTAGCATTATATCTGGGTATGATATCAGGTGATATCATATCAGACACCACTGATCTAATTTGACAAAGCTGGGATGATGGGATCACTTTGTATTCCAATGTTTACGCTGGGGGGAAAAGTCAATAACTGCTACACACACCTGTCCCGTTTGGATGAAAGTTGGAGGGGATGCATCTTGTTGCTGATTGGCTAAAGGATTGCCTGCATTATTTGTGGGGGATGACGACACGTTTTTGTTTGTACGTCTATTTTCTTTTAGGGTGCAAGCACATGCAAATGTGCAGCAAGTTTACTGTATACAGTAGTATACTGTTTGTGGAGAAACATTTGTGTAAAAACATGTTCATACGATAGACACTGACCCAAAGCCCTTTATAAATAAATTTCACTTGATGCAAAATATCATATCATAATGGTGTATAGTCTACCACCAGTTTGACATACTCAGACCTACCCTCATCCAGCACCACAAACCACCAAGACAGACTAACATAACATTAGCTAATAGCTATGCCTTAATTAAGACTAGCCTTAATTCAGGCTAGTTGTATTTTGCACATCTGACATCTACAGTATGCTTCCTTTTGCTATTCATCATGTTACCAGCTATACCAGTGTTGATATTTCTGTCTTCTCTCCTGTAGCGTTGACAAGCCCAAAGCCCTGTCCCTGCTGCTGCACACAGCAGACATCAGCCACCCGGCCAAAAGCTGGGACCTGCACAACCGCTGGACCAGCTCCTTACTAGAGGAGTTCTTCAGACAGGTGCGTGGAGGCTGGCTGCATGCTGATTGTGGTTGGTGTGTGGAACATGTCCTTCAGCTAGTTAACATACTTAGAGCTGCATTACTTCCTCATCATATTAGCTAACCTATGGGTCTACACAGTATATACAGATACTGTACGTTCCTGAGGAGTTGGCAATAAAATATGTGGCGATAAAGCATGTCACTCGAGACAGAGTGCCATTTTACTCCAGACATTACAAACTGTGCAAACAGAACCGAGCCGAGTGTGACTCAAGTTCAGACATTTCATGATTCGGCGTATGAACTGCTCTATCCATCAGTACCTCAACCTCATGACTTGGATTTCATTTTCTCCGTTTTTCAGTTTTTCTTTATTGCATTTGGATTTGGCCTTCAAGATGTGATTCAGACAGCCTGGGCCCACCTGGAAAGCCCTCGAGGATATAGTTATTGGGGCTGGAGGTGGGAGAACATGAGAAGCATGTTTCCAACTGACATACTTTGAATGTGCTTCTATCAGTTCAGGCAGGTGGGCCCACCTGGGAGATTTCAGTGGATTATTGTGAAGGAGGGAATATCGGTGGATCAGTAGGATTTGCACGTACTCTTTGGGTAAATTTAGACTTAGACGTCAGGGTCCACATCAGGGAGTCTATCCCTGGAAGGATACTATTGCATGCAGGCAAGGACATAGAGTGGATTATGTCCAATAGGTGAAATGTGTGTGTGATTGATTTAAAGACAGGTCAGTGCACAATCAAGTCTTCTGTGAATTCTGGGGATCGAGGCAAAATACAGATTGCCAGTAGATGAAAATTTGCATTTGAAGTTGTGTTGATTTATCTTGACTAGTAGTAGTAGTATACAAAATAGTAAACACTTTTGGTGCTGCTCAGTAGGGTTGGTATCGTTTTGGATTAACAATTCTGATCCTGATTCCGATTACTGCTTAGCAATTCTGGTTCTCAACTATTCTCAACTCCGATTCTTTGAGAGCAGGTTCAAAACATTTTAGATTTTTAATCGGTTCTTGATGCCTAACTTCTTAGGTTGCCATTTTGTTCACATGCTGAGAATAAAATGGCCTCCTTAACCACAGACCAAAAGTTACCAAAGTGTTGGTGAGAAACCCTAGTCACACAAAAAAGACATCAAGATTCAAAGAGGTTTTTGTCACTCCGGTTGCACAAGTACACTTGTGTGAAATTCTTACGGCAGGAGGCTCCACAGGACATAAAATATCAAAAGGTGACATGGGATAAATATGAAACATAGCATAAGAGAGCAGGACCACACGAGCAATTATTAATTAATTAATTAATTAAAAGAGAAAAACAACAATGAAGAACACTAGCAATGGGAGTGCAAGGCGCTACGATGAAATTCAAGGTGTGAGATGTCATATTTTTTTATGCATCAGGGCAATTAGTCAATATTAGAATCATGTCATATTGCACTCCAAACTTGTACGAGGTAATGTGTGTGTGTGTGTGTGTGTGTGTGTGTGTGTGTGTGTGTGTGTGTGTGTGTGTGTGTGCGCGCACACGCCTATGGTGCGCGTGTGCGTGTGTGTGCGCGCGCGCGTGTGTGAGTTCTTTGTTGAGGAGTCTTATGGCCTGTGGAGAGAAGGTATTTCTCAGCCGGCTGGTGCGTGTTTTGACGGTCCTGTGCGGGTGAGTTGGGTCCTTAATGATCCTAAGGTTCCTCCTGAGGCACTACTGCAGTGCCACCCATGCCTCATCAAGGCCCTCAACTGTATTCGTTGTTATATGCCTTCTCTGGCTGTTCTTCCCACATTGTTGTTCTGTTGTTCACACAGTTGAAGTGCAACAAGAAGAACAAAATGCTGATGATATTAATAAATGATTGCTGTAATATGGCGCTTCATCACAACTGGACACCCCAAAGCACTTTACATTAGTGAGTGGGATACATGGTCGTTCAATCACGAGTATAATTCTCTCAATATTAGGGGTGTCACGATACACTCAGTTCACGATACGATACGTATCACGATACTGGGTTCACGATAACGATACGATACGATACGATTTTAACAATATTTTTTTAAACTTGAATAATGACAATATATGACTGGAAAAGTAGTATTTTATTTGAAATGCACAAATACAAAACATGCTGTTGTGGGAAATTGTTATTACAATAACAACTAGAAAAAACATGAGATTGGAGATAAGGCTTATCTTGAAATAGAATGAGTTACACCGTCACTTAGATTTACTTTGAACTAAAAGGTTTCTCAGCAGTATAAATTCTCATTATGCATCTTCAGTTTTTCTTCAAACTCAAACAACAAGACTTTTCTTAATCTATTTTTTATGCATCTTCAGTTTTTCCTGTCAAGTAAACAGTTTTGCCAGAAACTCAATTGAATGGTTTCTCTCCTGTATAACTTCTCATGTGTCTCTTCAGAGACTTGTTCAACTGAACTACTTTCCACACATTGAACTTCAACAAACAAAGACGTTTCTTAGTCTATTTTTTGAAAAAAAAAAAAAAAAAAAAAAATTTGCGATATGAGATTTCATCTCAACGATACATATCGTGACGTTTTACTATCGCAAAATTTCGTGGGACGATATATTGTGACACCCCTACTCAATATGCACACTGGCAGACAGACACTCTTCCAAATGCTGCCACGTACAGCAAGCACCAAGAACATTGCCGAACATTATCTCCTTGCTAAAACAAAGCGTTTGGCTATAAATAATAATCAAATACGGTAATTGTAAATGTCAACAAGGACACCCGTTTAAGTGGTGCCACGTCGCTTTCATCTCTCGCCGTTATTAATCCTCATTGTTCCCATTAGCAGTGTTATTGTTACCGCGGTCGCTTTCGCAAAAGGCCCGCGTCTCTTGGGAGATGAGTTGGCGATGGATGGCAACCTCGGAGAACATTGTCTCCCGCTGCCCTATCTCGTCTGTTTGAGGCAAATCAGCAGAGAAAATGAAACACATTCATGGGAGCGAAATGTGCTTGGGGAGGGAGGGAGGCTGGTCCAGATAGAGCCTGTCGATAGAGGCGGGGCCTGTGAAGGCTTCAACAGGAGAGACGGGCCGAAGGGACGGAAAGGTCGTGAGGAGTGAAACAACGACGACAGCTCAGAGAGAGAAGCAGGATTTGGTATATCCAGAGCAGCGGTTCTCAAAGTGGGGTCCGGGGACCCCCAGGGGTCCTTGAGGGGTTTCCAGGGGGTCCCCAGCAAAAAGGGGGATACTTCACTTTGACTACAATACCATCCATAAGTAACACAATGACAGAATGTATGACTATTTTGGTCATGGGTTTCCATGCACTTTCTGTAAGAAAACATCTAAAAGCAAAAATCGTATCAGATGGGGGACCCTGGGACAAAATGGCGATCTGTGGTCTAATTTGTGTCCATTTCTGTGTCCTTGATGTGAAAAAGTTTGAGAACCACTGATCTAGAGCAGTGGCTCCTGACCTTTTTCCTTAAGGGACCCCTACTGTATTCTATCACTGAGTAAACAGACAACCCCTGACAACGTGACATTTTATGGATATTTCATATTCAATGCATAATAATAACGACACAGAACAACTGATAATTGTACAATTATCCCAGAAAAGTAACTGCAGGAGGTTTGTGTAAAATGAGCAATTGCATGAATATTGAGCAGATTATGCGAATGTTGCATCAGATATTGTTGATGTTTAACAATCATACATTATTTCACTTATTTCAGACAAATTCAGTGTTTTCTTCTCCCTCACGCTCAGCGATTGTTCTGTTAGCTCGTTCGTTGTTTTTAACTGTGTACTTTTCTAATGCAGGAGCAGAACGAGGCTGTTAGAGAGGGAACAGCTTGTGTTTATGTCTTCACTGCACCCTTATCTTTGTGTATATCTTCATCAATATCTTTGGCGACCCCTGGGGGTCGGGATCCCAAGGTTGGGAACCAGTCACTAGAGTGCTGTCATACACTAACAGACAGCGTATGCCAGTGCTCTTTTTCCAATATCCAAAGTCTAAGAATGTTTTTGATTGAGGCAGTCAACTGTGTAATTCCAGGGCGACAAAGAGGCGGAGCTTGGACTGCCGTTCTCGCCACTCTGCGACCGCAAGTCCACTATGGTGGCACAGTCCCAGATCGGTGAGTGGCTGTTTCATGCTCACATACTGTGTGTGGTTGCTGTATGGGTATACAAATAAAGAATTTTGCTCCTAAATGAAATATCTACACTTTCAGAAAAGTGACACCTACTCTAATAAAAATTATTTATAGTTTTTAAATTATGGTAATTTTAAGAACAGTATAACTTAATTCCTTCGTTGACAAAGTGAAAACACTTTCAAAGGCTGAATTCGATCCGTTTTCTGTTTTGTTTTTAATTAACTAAAATACTGATTTCGCCACGGACGTGACAAATTGCATCATTATAGCCATTGTTGTGCACTCTGTCTTTCCAATCTCTGTTAATGAGACACCTTCAATATCCATCGAAACTGTAGATGGCGACAGTGTGTATATGTTCTGAATATCAAATGTCTTCATCACCAGGGTTCATAGACTTCATTGTGGTGCCTACCTTCACTGTACTGACAGACATGACAGAACGTATCGTCACGCCCCTCATCGACGAGGCGTCTCACCCGGGTTTTGTTGGCTTTCGACGCTCAAGGTGAGCTACTTCTTAACACTCTATTGTAATGATAGATTTCAAGGACAAATTATTTCAAGATTACGGGCCAATAATTCACAGAGATGTTCACACATACCAGTCCCGCTAAGTAAGTCCCCTAATGCAAGTTTGTTTCCAGTCATGCTTACACATTGGAATGAATCCTTAATTAAACACTTAACATAAACTCAAAGCAATCTTGAAATCCTCCGCATTTCTTAAGTGCTCTCAAGGCCTAGGCGACCAGCAGTGACGCAGCGCAGCACGGAGAGTCGGAGACTGTAGATAGGAAGAAAGTGTATCAAGCTTGGCCCAGCAATTTTGAGATGACACACACAAGGCTCAAACTCCGAGATTCCGGTCGGATAAATTCAAGCACTATAATGACTTCTGCAATCTCCACCTACTGTACGGGCAGAGCCACACACCTTGAAATTGACATTTTAGAGATGTTAGTCAAGTTTGCCCCTCCTCAGTGCTGGATTGGCATATGTAATAGTCCTCACATCACTGGCTTAACCGATTGGCTCAACACTTTTCCTGCTGCCATGTACAAAATGAGGTTTTTGCGGCGAGTCGTGATGGAAGGCTTCGAGGAAGGCACATTCCACTTGATCCTGCACTAGTAATGTTTCTCTCTCTAGGTAACGTTTAAAGTTAAACGATCCAGTGAAAGAGATTTTTTTTTTTTTATATGCTAATTTTGCACACTTTTGTCCAAAGTGTGCATACTAATAAAATACTACTTAGGCAAACAGGCTGTGCATCTCCTGCTGCACCTGCACATCAATATCAGCCTCCCCATTCTTCTGGACAAGAGTCATTAACATTAGCAAGCCTCCAGTCGAAGCTAACCGAGTGGGAATCTGAGATAGCGTTGCCGCTGGAGCATTCTCCTTGTCTTCGTACATCTGATGTTTATGGATTTATTTTGATTGCTTCTTTACAGCATTTAGCTTTCAATCTCTCTGTCTGCCTCGGCTTATCCCTCCGTCTCACTCTCATTTCACGACTTTCTCCCCCACTACGTTTTTTTTTTTTACCATGCCACTGAGTCGGAAAGCTCTTGTTCTAAGCCCTTTTCTTCCCTCTCCCTCCAGTCTGAACAGTATTAGCTCGGAGGACGCTAAGCGAGCCACTGTGAAGAGCACGGGCTCAGACAGCAGCGCGTCGGGCCACTGCTCTTTACTGGCGGTGGACCTGAAGAACTTCAAGTCGCTGTGGAACGAAGAGGTTGCTCAGAACAGGGAGAGGTGGAAGTCACAGGCCACTAAAGGTACAGCACACCCAAAATGACGTCTAGCTGTGTCTAAGGGGGGCGATGAGACCAGAGGAAAGATCTGTAGTCCATGGGTCTACCAGAACAGAGAGAATTGGTTTAAGCTGCAATGCTCTAAACGAGGGGTTTGATCTGTGTCACTGTGTGGGATATATATCCCACACTTTATACGCAGCAAAATCGTCCGTGTTAATCTAACTCTGAGAGTGTAAGAATCAACGGAACGTGTTCATACAAGTCCACACCCGTCAGAGTTAATTTAACACATTCAGATGGTTTTGAACACCCGACCCAGAGTGCTATCAGCTCTACAAGCAATCATCTTTCCGATTAGCACATTAGCACACAGCCACACACACAACTCAAAATAATTGTCTCTACAAAAATCATCACTTACTGGGAAATCTGGTGCATAAGACAAATTAAATGGATCTATTAGACTCAACAAGCAGAGTTACAGTTGTTTCGTTTGGCCACTTTACTGCTGGGTTACCATGGTGCTGCTGCAGCGGTAAAAGTCAGCCTTTTGTTCGTTACTTTTTTTTCTTTGTTCTTTCCAAAAGCCCCCCCTCACTGCTGCCATGGCAGTGGCATTAACGCTGCAGTTAGTACGACGGTAATCTGGTCAAATGAAATGAGCAACAACAAACTGTGTAGCGATTGTTTTCTGCTTTTGTTTGAAGAAAAAATCTTATTTTAAAGGTATCAATGTATGGGCCACACATATACTGTATATATATACATACATATATCTTACTTACATTCATTCCCTGGAGACTTACCCTAACCCTAACTACTCACGATAAATACTTACCCTAACCATAACTACTACCTAACCCTAAATACTTACCCTAACCATAACTACTACCTAACCCTAAATACTTAACCTTAACCACAGAGATGGGAAGTAACTAAGTACAAATACTTTGTTACTGTACTTAATTAAGTAGGATTTTCAGATATCTGTACTTTACTGAGTATTTACGTTTTACTTTTACTCCCTACATTTTAACAGAAATATCTGTACTTTCTACTCCTTACATTTTCAAAACAGGCTAGGTACTTTACTTATTCCATGTGAAGGACTCTGCATGAGTGATATCTTGGTCAAATGTAAAAAATGCAAGTTGCCTTCAAAAATACTGCACATGTATGTATAAAACGTCGAATTTGGAATGTCTGAACACGTCTAACGTATGCACATGACATGTGCACCTATGTGCAATGAATATGCCACTGTCGTATAAGCCACCGACTTGTCTTATTGCTTATAAGATGCCTATTTCTTATTGCCTTATTGCTGTCTTATTGCTTATTGATGCCTATTTCTTATTGCCTATTACTTATTGCTGTTGCCTATTTGTACTATGTCGTAAACGGAGTCCACTGCACAAGAATTTCACACGTGGTACTTGTACCATGGAGTGACAATAAAAATCTTGAATCTTGAATCTTGAAAACAATCCAAGGCACACTGTAGTTTGGAATAATTAAAATGCCTTTATTTTACATGGCAAAGATGTTTTTTTTTTACGACAGGCTAGGTACTTTAGTTTTAATGCACGACAGACAAAAACAATGTAACGTAGCTTGTCTCGCTCTCGTCGCACATCCAAAACAAGACACAGAGTCTAAATAAGGCATGGCCGATGTCACAAATAAATCACTGATGACATCACAGGTGATGTCAGTGATGTCACTTGAGCAATTGCGATGTCATCAGTGATGTAACCCCAGCATAGCAATTGTGATGTCATCAGTGAGTGATGTCTTCAGTGATGTCACTCGACTCGAGCAATTGTGATGTCATCAGTGAGTGATGTCATCAGTCATATGTCATAGACGTTTTTTGTTTTCTTGTGTTCAGACATAGGTTTTTAGATGTTATTTATTTACCTTGACAGTTTCGACGAGTCAACTCTCGTCTTCTTCAGAAGCAGTCGCACTGACAGCTGGGTATGACGTGTCAACCAGTTGCTTTTCAGCAAATGGCGGTGTGCCCAGCTGAGCCGGGAGAGCATGCGGCAGCATGCGGCAGCTGCGGGAGAGCATGTAGGCACCTGGGATACTCTACTCCAGAGAACAACGGGCGGCGGGCCGCGCGATGTGCCCGGCGGGGCTGTTGGGTCTGTCGGTCCGGCACGCCCACTATGACGTGGGCGTGGCCGGCCTGGCAGACCTGGCGGCTCAGCTGGGCACACCGCCAGTTGCTGAAAAGCAACTGATTGACACGTCATACCCAGCTGTCAGTGCGACTGCTTCTGAAGAAGACGAGAGTTGACTCGTCGAAACTGTCAAGGTAAATAAATAACATCTAAAAACCTATGTCTGAACACAAGAAAACAAAAATCGTCTATGTATAAATGAAGACATGATGAACATCATTAAACTTGTCATGATGTAATAATGTTATGATTCAGTCCCTTCATAATGCCTACAAATTGGTGCAGTGACAAATCTGAAGGAATAGCTGTTCGAGCAGGGCATGGCGACAGGTGGCTCCACAATGCCGCCGGGGCAGGAGACCTGGACAAACTGAGGAGCCTGCTGCAGGAAGAGCGCTTCAGAAGGTGGATCAATGAGCAAGAGTGTTTATGGGTGTTGGTGGACCCCTCTGGGGCGCGCAGCCTACTCGGGTCATTCTCCCTGTGTGGACTACTTGATCACACAGGGAGCACAGGTAGACCTAGCTGATGAGGATGACTACACGCCTCTCACCTATGCCGTGTACTGCGGTCACCTGGACTGTGTCCGGATCCTCCTGGAAGCCGGGGCCGACCCCCAACAGTGCTCACTCGTGCTGTGGTACCGGTGCGATGCGGACTTTGTCCAGCTGCTGCTGGACCACGGTGCTGACCCGGCCCTGGTGACCACAGACCAGGCACAGCTGGAGGAGAGGGCGGATCCCAACGCTCTCAGGGTCTTTCTGGAGACCAGGAGATGTCCTCGCAGTCTGGCCCACGTGTGTCGGATCCGGATCCGCCAAGTGCTGGGCAGTGGGGACACATCGCCTGAACCAAGTCCACTCCCTACCACTAAGACAAGTGATGAAGGAGTTTGTGCTCCACCAAAACTGACTTGAAGGACTTGAAGTTTATTTTTTTCATTTCCTAGATGTAACGGAAGCGTGTCCTGCAACGGACAATATTTTTACAAAACTCCTGTTAAAATTGTGCTTCAAACACTGCTACAATGATCATGTCATGTTTCCGTGTAGTTTAACGGCGAAAACGTTAAGTCGAACTTCTTTCTAGCAACATACCGTTGAAATAATTTCTTTTAGTTGTGTCTTTGATTTACCAGAGTCGGGGAACGGACGCTACCGCTGGCGTCTTAACTGAAAGATGCTCTTGTCCTGTTACGGACAGCTCACTCTGCGGCTCTGCTGGTTAGCAAGCCAGTAGTCTCGCTAGCCAGCCTCTCTTCCTTTCCTTTCCGTCAGAGCGAGACTAGCAAGCCAGTGGTTAGCAAGCCAGTAATAGTCAACAAAGAGTGGCTTGTAGTGGTCGCTGAGTCCCATTTTGCTGCATTATTGCCACATGCTGGCCTTGTTGTGTTTTAGACAAAGCTAGCGTTAGCTAGCTAGCAAGCTAGCAACTTTAACGATCAGTAACTCTCGTCGCCCAAGCACGTCTTATGGCTTTCTGTCATCAAAGTCACTTTCCTAAAGTAATTTGACATGTTACCATGCACATATTCATATGAAATTCCACATATTGACACATATAGATGTATAAATTAGTTCCACTTTCACAAAGCGGCGATCCAGCATCTGAAATGCCTGCTAAAGTACCGGAAACCACGTCGAGAGACCTCTGACCCGGACGTGACGAAACAGGCGTCCAGGTGTCCGTTGCAGGACACGGTTACGCTAGTTCTTCAGGGACTGTTTCAAACAAATCCAGGAGCAGATATGAAATACCATCAGCATACACCACCTGTAGCCAATCCTACTACTATAATTGGAGAGCTGTGTGTCCATGTGTGCTTGGTTCATCGTCTCCAGAGTCCCACCCCAGAATTGAGTGTGTGCAGCATGCATAAATTCTGTCTATCTTAATATTATGTGAGGTTCAGTTAGCTTTGTACAGAAACAGCCGAGAGAAATATTTTTTACTTTTATACTTGATTACATTTCAGAGCCTATAATGTTTTACTTTTACTTGATTAAACAAGTTGAATCGGTACTTCTACTTTTTCCAGTCTTTATTTAGACAAGTAACTGTACTTCTACTTAAGTAAAGAATGTGTGCACTTTTTCCATCCCTGCCTAACCATGACTACTACTTACCTCATCTAACCCTAAATACTTAGCCCAACCCTAACCATAACTACTATTTGCCTCACCTAATAGATACAGTCGGTCTGTGTGGGAATGCCCACAAAATGTTACTGTGGCTGGCGCGTGAGTGGGTTAAAACCCCCCATATATCTCAATATTCTGACTCACCAAAGGACGGTGCTGCGGCTCTACGCTACAGGATTAGGGATTCTAGAGCAGGTACAGGGGGTTAAATCCCCGATCGTGTCTGCCTGGGCTGGACCGAAATTCTAACTATGCTGAATGGGGAGAACGGGAGGATTTACCCCACCCTGACCACGCCCCCAGCCAGCTACCCCAGCGTTTATGACGAGACATTGACTGTATCTATAGTTAGCCTAACCCTAGCTAACCCTAAAAATCAGCCTTTTCCAAATTATATAACTGGTCATAAATCTGAAAAGTGTCCCCAAAAGTAGTATGATGACAGACCACACACACTCACACACACACACACACACACACACACACACACACACACACACACACACACACACACACACAAACACACTAACCTACCATGCTGTTGTCTATCTCACCTCAGAGGCAGAAGAGAGAGCTAAACGGGAGGCAGAGGAGCAGGTGCAGCGGGAGGAAGCTATGGAGCCCCAGGAGGTCCAAACAGAACCAGAACAGCCTGAACCACCCCTGGACAAAGTGGAGGGCGAGGAGGCGGAGTCAGGGGAGGTCAGCCCACCACCAGATGGCACCGCAGAGGGTACAGAGCAGGGAGCACAGGCTGGGAGTGTCACACTCAAGAATCAGCCGCTACACAACGGTACATCCCTTTTACTAACTATCTAATCCCACAGCGTGGCCTATTTTTAAAGTCATGACAGAAGGCAATGACAATTTTTCCAACCTAAGTAACCCATTACTTACAGAATGTGAGCAGAATGTAACTCTCCACACCTAAATGATAACTACAGCCGCAGGGAATGTTAAGAGCGTGCTGCAGGTTAAAAATGTTTTATGAATTTATATTTTGGGCTCATGATTAGTACAGAAATACCTTAAAAAAAATGTACAGGCCCCCAGTGCAGAAATATGGAGAAAAAGTTGGCAGTCTAAACGGGCGTTCAACACCCATGTCAGGTCCTTGTGGATGTTGACTCCCAGGTACTTGAAGCTGTCCACCCTTTCCACCACTGTGCTGTTGATCGTGATTGGGGGGTGTGCCGCCCCCCCAGAATCAGAATTATTCATGGCCAAAGTCAGTCTTTTTAGGTGTAGGCTATATGTAAATAAAAATCTTTCTCTGAGATGGTACTAAAAGCTCAAGAAATGATTCAGTCAAGCGCTTGATGGATTAATATCTCACATAAGCAATTACTCCTCCTGATTGTTTTGATACTGTGCAAGTTTGCTACCACTAATTATAAAATGGCTCTCTCAAATCAAGCAAGCCACATCCCCGAAAAACACTCCGCCTCTGAGAAAACAAATGGTAGCTGGCTAGCCTGCTAGCCTGGCAAACGGTAGTCTCGCAGTGCTAGCTGTAGATGATGTCTACGTCTGGAGCACAACTCTCAAAAGTGGTTAACGCCCACCCCCAAGACAACAACAAAGCATGTGTGACAGACATAATGCGCTACATGCGTTGCCTACCGACCTAACGTTAACCTAACGTTAGCGCAAGCATTAAGATTAGCTAGCTAACGTTAGCTGTTTGTCACCAAGCCTGTCTAGCTGACATTACATTCAGCAACTGGGATTTTGGTTTGTGCAGGGAGCCAGGAGGGACTATTTTATATTTAAGCAATAGATCACGACAGGCTGTGGTATATGCTTATTATACCACACCCAAGGGTCGTGCTTCGCGAAAACACCCTTAGGTGTCGTATAATAAGCATATATCAGAAGTGATCTATTGCTTTTATAAAACGGTTACTAAGTATGGCAATATGAAAAGTATTATTATTATTATTATTATTATATTTAAATGTCTTAAATCAGTGTTTAAAAAATGAGAAGAGCAAAAATGAGGTGAGCTGTTTGGACTTGAGCCCCTCTTGCCTGCTCGCCTCATTATTTCTCAGCCTTTTGCTTCACACAGTGAGTGGCTCTAATATATATATTAGACTGCATATGACGGCATATGCTCATTATACCACAGCTGTGAGCCAATCAGGTTGCTTCATTTGAGAGAGCCGTTTTATAAATGCTCATATACCACACCTAAGGGTGTTTTTGCCCTCCGAAGCACGACTCTTAGGTGTGGTATAATAAGCATATACCACGGCCTGTCGTGAGCTATTGCTTAACTATACCTATATCAGTATGACAAATAACACGAGTACCTCCACTCTTCAGGGGAATTGTCTGAAGGGGCCGAATCACCTGAAAGCCAAGAGAACAAGGACAAAGCAGTTGATGGTGAGTTTTCTCCTGCAGCCCTCCATCATCCATACAGTTAAATCAGTGTCCCTGTTTATCACCTTAAGAAGTACAGTTTATAGGGCGTCCGGGTAGTGCACCAGTAGATGCCCTGCCTACCAACACGAGGCTCACAGGTTCGCGCCCCCGTGTTATGTCCGGCTTGGTCAGGTGTCCATACAGACACAATTGCCCTGTCTGTGGGTGGGAAAACCAGATTAAGTGCATGTGTCCTGGTCGCTGCTCGACTGCCTGGGGGGAACAGCCTGATCCTCCCACGTGCCACGTCCTGCCGGTGAAACTCCCCACTGTAGGTGAAAAGAAGCGGCTGGCGACTGCACATGTATCGGAGGAAGCATGTGCTAGTCTACAACTCTCCTCAGATCGACATAAGGGGTGGAGTAACGACCGGCACAGCAGGGGGGATTGGCCAAGTACAATTGGGGAGAAAATGTGAGGAAGGGGGGGGGGGGGACTAAAGAAACAAAAACGTATCACAAAAAAACAGAAAATAAACTATATAATACATGTGAGTAGAGCTGATAGTCTAGTCTACAGAGATTTGTCCTGGCCCCATTGAGTTGTTTTCATCCCCACACCTATTGGGATATAATCTGATCAAAGCCTTTCCCATTCCCCCCACACCAGAGGTTGAGATGGACTGAGGGAGCTGGGGCGTGTGATGGCCTAACTGCATCATTGCTACTGTCACCCTAAACCTGCTTTTCCCCCTATGGGAAGACTGACTCGCACCAGAGGGAAGGCCATTACCAGGACTATGTCGCCCTCTACAGGACACCAAGAACACTGACACCATCACTTGCTATTCCTCTCTCCAATCGGTTGTTTTTACTTTTGCTCTCCCAGCCAACTCCCATGTTTATGCTCTGGGGTCTTGTATGTGGAGCTTTTGGCCAGATTGTCTACCCATGTGCATTGTGTCTCCCTTCCTGCTTATTAATTAAGTGAAGATGATGATGGTGAAGATAATGAGGAGAAGGAGAAGCCATTTAAGATGACGATGGTGAAGATAATGAGAAGGAGAGGTCATTCAAAGACTCTGATACTGAAAATTTACGTTTTGCACTTTTTCACTGCTTATATTTTTCTCCTTTCTGAGCTGCATGATTATCTCCGCTTGAATTTTCTCTCTCCACAAGAGAAATTAGTCTAGAAAAATACGGTTTTTCTCCCTATCCAGATGCTGGATTTTGCAAATAATGATCTATTAAATATGTGATTTAGAGACATCATATTTTGTGCAACAACTAAGTAATTTGGTCCTTAGGAAATAAGAAGCATGCAGATTAAGGGTCATCTAATTAATCTATTCATTTCTGTATAATTAAAGAAATTAATAGATTAAGGATAAACACATGAAGAGGGACTAGTGTGTGTACAATACATGAGGTAACCTCAGGTCTACTATGGTTAAATTCAGAGTTGTACAGCACTACCAAGTAGCATGGTCCTAACAAACCCATGCTACCATGAAAACTGAAAAAGGTAGCTGATGTGCAATTTGAGATTAAAGTAAGGATAGACACTCAAAGGTAATACTCCTCAATTTCTTCCTTGTGCTTCAGGAGAGCATGTGAAATATCACTGTAAAGGATTAGCTGGTTAGGATCGGACGTCCACTGCTGTATCCTCCGTATCCTTCCTAGACAAAACTGGGAATCTCCCTTATCTCTGCTTAGGCCACTACAGAAACATCTTTCTACCACAATTTTTGTTGTTTTATGGTCCCTTTCTTACCAAGTTTACTCTTTACTTGCTCAGATATTGTAGATTCATATATTTATTCTTTCTGCTTTTTGTGTTTCTTGCGGGCTGATATTGTACTCTGTCTTTGTCTTCTTTATATTGAGAGCTGTATATCTATATGGATCTGAGGGGGTCGAAATGCTGCGAGTCCACAATCCACCGACGTATATTGTTGGATGTAATGTAAGATATTGATCGTCAAATGTCCAAAAATTCGAATGAGACTTTTGCTTTTCAAACATATCACTTATATAAATGCATTTACGTTTTTGTAATATATACATTATTTTCATTTACTTTAGATTTTTTCTTTGTAATGCTCTTATATGTGATGCAATGTTCTACATGAATAATGCACTGGATGTGTCAAATATCCTTATGTCACTATAGCCTCTGCTTTTCATCAAAAAAAGTTCAAGTCTCTGTTTAGCATTCCTTTGACAAGAGACTTCTATTCTCAATGCCTTCTTACATGTATTTAAGCTGTAGCAAAAAGTCAATATTGTGGCTCAATTAGAAGATTTTTATTTTTTTCGTAATACTTAACAATAAGGTGCACAAAATTTACAGTAGTTACTCGGGAACTAATGAACGAATGAACTATCTATTAGTTAATGATTAGTTAATGGTCAGTTTGTGAGTATAGTAGTTAATCATTGCTTAATTATTACCTGTCCATTACTTATTCTTTTTGTGTACCCTAATATAAAGTGATGCATCATGAGTAGTTCATGAGTACTGAATCATTGCTTAATTACCTAACAAATACAGGAGTTGTTCCGGACATGGTTCAAACTCACGGCTCAGGTTCTCTACCAACTGAACTAACGAGACTGTTGAATCAGGTCAGTCGGTAGAACCAATACTATGGGCTCTATTCTCCCCCTGGCCTTAGGCGCTAAACTGGCCTTAAACACAAAAACACACACACTTTACGCCTGCCTACCACTGACTCGGGAGGATACCGTCATGCTTTTACGCCCCGAAATGTGCTCTACGCTGAAGAGGCGTACCAGCCTAAAGTGATCTTCCCAACGGGCGTTAATTTTGCGGTTAACACTTTTCAAAACCAAGCCTTATTCTGGTAAGGCCATTATTCAATCACTCTCTCTGCCGCTATCTCACTCTCTCTCCCCCCTCTCTCTCTCTCACTCCCTCTCGCGCGTCAATTTCTGTCATTCAGAGGCTGTTGCATCATCCTACCTGTCTGCCATGCAGAGGGGGAGAAGAAAAGGCAGCGAGAGAAAACGATGCAATCATTCTGTCCAAACTTTCACCAATCTAATCTCATCGTGACATCCAGGGATAGGCTATATTTTGCTAGCCGATGCGTTTAGAACATTATTCTCACTTTGCTCTTGCTATGTGTAGCATATTTACATGCTTGCTGTATTTAAACTGCTGTGAGATTTGTTTGAGGAACATATCGAGACAGACAGGGATGAAAGTGGGCAGAGAGGGAGGGGGGAACTTCAGAGCGCTTTGGTCGCGGGGGCTTTAGGGCTTTTCTGACCGGACTGGAGTCGCTCCGTGTGGATCGGAGCTTGGAAGGGGAAAATGTGATTGGTTTACTGGAGATCACCAATCCAACACTTGTGAATAATTCTATGCTTAAAAATGCGTGGTTAAATGGTTAGCGCCGCAAATTCTGGCGTTTAGTGTCAAGGAAAAATTTGGGAATGCGTGTGACCACGCCCACTAATAGCGCTGGGCCCAGCCATAAATGCAAATTTAAGGCCAGGGGTAGAATAGAGCCCATTATGTATCTGCAGAACCGGAGACCAAGTACTTTGTTTTACTTAGTTTTGAAGGGATATTATACCCAAATACTACTTTCTGTCTTTATTTGTTAGGTAAAATTAAGTAATGATTCAGTACTCATTAACCACTCCGTATGATGTTTCACTTTACATTAGGGTATACAAAAAGAGTAAAGCTTAATTTATACTTTGTTGCACGACACTTAACTGTCTCTCGACAATTTTTTCTGTCTCTTTCTGACATATCTGTCAAGAGACTGTTTCAAAAGTGTCACGCCACAAAGCATAAATTAAGCTTAACTAATGGACAGGTATAATGATTCAGTACTCATGAACTACTCAGTATGATGCATCACTTTACATTAGGGTACACAAAAAGAGTAGCTAATGAACAGGTAATAATTAAGTAATGATTAACTACTATACTCATGAACTGACATTAACTAATCGTTAGTTCGTCATTCTAGTCCCCCTGGTAACTACTGTAAAATTGGTGTACCGTATGTGTATATATGTATGTATGTGTATATATATATACAGTATATATATAGTGTGCATTATCCTACAGCTGCAACGGCTTCATCTAGGTTGTCGGTGTAATGTTTAATCCACATGTTTGACAGCGTGCTTGTTTAGCTACTAGCCAGTTGAATCCATCCATGGTGCTTCTGTGATAGCCGTGCGTCCCAGGCTATGAGTCCAAAGTGTAGCTGCTTTATGGTTGTTTGCCAGGTTTCTAAAGCTTGTACGACACTTGTATGTTGTGTATAGAAGATGCAAATATTACTTAATGTGCATAATGTAACATAATGAACCTCTGCAATGCTGGTTCGGCTTTGACTGTATATGTGTAATTGTAAGAGAGAAGCATTTTGGCAGTATTTGCATAACATGTTTTCCTAAATTTGTGCACTTTTGTTATTTTGACAGAAGAAATTGTCTTTCCCCAAGTTCGAAATTATTTTGGTTGTGCAAATCCCTTGATTGTATACATATTATGCATACTAGTACATAGTAATATCTATATGGCGTTCAGAGGGGGTAAATAATTGATCAAATAAGAATTTATATAAAAACTATAAGAATTATGAAACCTTATGAATATTATTTAGCCTGTTCCTTTTAACACACACTCCCCATTTTGATATTGTGTATAAAATGATTAAGATTATCGTACAGAGAAATAGTAGTTTATCACATTAGTGTAGCCACAAATGCTGTCAATGGTTATCAAATCAAATCAAATGTGTGCCTATTGTCATTCTCCATCTTCCAGTGGTAGGGAAATAAATCTTGTGATGTCATATAAATCTGTGCTAATCCGGTTACAGTCAGAAAGTATTCACTAAAGTAAAGACTCTACAGCGAAGAGTCTAGTTCAGCGGATCACAACCTTTTCTGAGTCAAGGCCCCCTTGAAAATCTCCAAAATCACACATCTGGCCGTAAACAGTGATGTTTTGGCAGCCCACTTGCAATACCTTTGTAGCCCAAAGGTTGGGAATGGTTGGTCTACTTACACTTCATTTTAGAGACTGGCATCTGGAAACTACAGTCTGGTGTGTTTTTCTGTTTGTACAATGTAATGTATGTTTGAATTTTTCATTTGTTCCTTTTTTGACTGTATGGTCAGAAAATACAAGTTTACGATCTTTTCATTTGGCCTCTGCCCTGTTGTTGAAGTTCTTCCCATGCCTAACTGTAGTATATATTTTAGTCCAACAACTTGAACTGGCTGCAAAACTGTGTGAACGTAAAAGGGAAACACGCTTTTCATGTAAAAAAAAAAAAAAACATTTTCTGTACCAAGAAGGGACCAATATATATGTGCAGTGGTCTTGTAGTCTGAGACTTTGCTCTGTCTTTTAACTTGCTACAGTATACTGTGATAGCCTACTGTGTGAATATTTAACAGGAAGTTCTACCAGTCTTAATCAGAAACATAGTAGCTGTATTTATGACATGTGCAGACAAACATGGTGTTTTGTAATGTTATTACGGAACAGATTATTTTGTTTCATGCTTTGTTTCCTTGTTTAGTCGAAACCCCTCTATAGTTGATATGCTGTTTAATGACTGTGGTTAGATGTGTGTGTGTGCGCGTGCGCGTCTGTGTGTGTGTGTGTGTGTGTGCGTGTGTGTGTGCGCGTGCGTGTGTGTGTGTGAGAAACAGCTGAAAAATACTTGTGCATTTCCGAACTCTTCACTGTGACCTGCTCTTTCAATTAGTGTGTGTGTGTCTGTGTGTGTGAGACAGAGAGAGAGAGAAACAGAAACAGTGATGCAGTGGACAATAAAAGGAAGGTAAACTTTGCCATTCAGTCAATGGCCATCGTAAGGCAAACAATCACCATTAAAAAATCCATTAGAAGACTCAATTCTCCAATAACTTATGGTTTGATACCATTAGATAATACTCTCATTATCATAAATTATATAGCATACTATGAATTTCACATAAGGATTACTGTTAGCCTAAAGGTGGGTAAAAGATTTCACAATTAAAAAGGTGGCCACAATGAATACCTTCCACTACATCCCTGAATAGAAAGAATGACTAAGTGTGTGTGTGTGTGTGTGTGCGCGAGTGTGTGTGTTCCCCCCCATGCCGGCCGGGCGGCCAAGTGTGACTGCACAGCCGTCTCAATAAATCTGGACTCAAAGGGCTCAGATCATGTCTGCCTGTCTTCATTTCTCCAACATCACTGTTAGTTATATGGCATTAGCCTGGGTAAACCCATCCCCCACGTGACCTGCTCTCAGACCTGTTCTCAGTCACTATGACTAGTGACTGGGAACTGAGAGAGCAGGTCACGTGGGGGCTGGGTTTACCTAGGCTAATATGGCATGATATTAAAAGAGACAATCCACAATTTATTTCTCACACTAAATATGGGATATATTCTATCATCATGCAGATGAGAAATGAACTTTATGGAGGTTTCTTAATGAACATATGTACTTAAATGTACTGCAGTGGTAACACAATACAATAGATGCACAATACATACACACATGTAGGCTATATATGTTTGAAGTCGATGGACGAATGGTTCTTGAGATAAACCACTTTTGTGTTGCAAGTCGGTGGCACTATGACTATGCCCGTGTCCAAAAATTTGCCACCACACTCCGATGAGGTCCCAGCAGCACACTTCCCAAGTTCAAAGTCGATTGGATGAACAGGTCTCGAGATGAACCGCTTTTTGTGTTGCCAGTAGGTGGCGCTATGGCTATGCGTATGTCCGAAATTGGCCACTGCACTCCGTCAGGTTCACCGTAGCACACTCCACAAGGTTGGAAGGCGATTGGATGAACGGTTCTCGAGATAAACCACTTTATGTGTTGCCAGTAGGTGGTGCTATGAGCCGGGCCCGAGCCCGATGTGAGCCCTACAGCTTGTCAGAATTTCAGGCCCGAGCCCGGGCCCGGCCCTACCCCCCCCTTCCCCCGAACCTTATGTGTTTGATCAATTTCGAATAGCCTAAGCCTATCAAATCAACACTATACTAAAAGTACATTAAAACACCACAATGTGTCAGTTCAAACATTAGAAAACTAAACTAAAGACAGGGAGGCCCGGCCCCGGCCCTAGCTAGTGATGTGAAAATCGGCACTAGGGTTGGGCCGGCCTCGGGCCAGAATGCAGGGCTCTAACTATGACTATGCGCATGTCCGAATTTCAGGAAATTCGGCACTGCACTCTGTCAGGTCCCCCTAAGCACACTCCCCAAGATTGAAGGCAATCGGAGCAGTAGTGTGCTAGTTATGACCCATGTCTATTAATGTATTTTAAAATAAACTTTAAATGCCTTGAGATTTCTCTCTCAAATTCACACATTTTCAAGGATTTAAAGGGCCCGTGGGAACCCTGCATCACTCCTGCACATCATCAAAGCCAGTAGGTAGACTGATGGCATTATACTACTATGATGGATTTGGGTTGTAATGTAAGATCATAGATTTCTGATAGGCCAAATTGTGTTTCCGGAGTTACACGCATATGGGCTATTTATCTTTCTGAATGATAGCAAGGAGAAGGTTGAGATGTCTGTATTCCTTGTTCGAAGCAGCACAAACCAATGCAACACAAAGTATGTTTTCTGCACTGTGTATGACCTGCAATATGAACACATACTTTACACAGCTGTCACCAAACAGCCACTAGATGGCTCTGTTAGACTTGAAATAATAGCTCCACCAACACGACTGGCTTGCTCTTCAGAGGGCCCATGGCACTAAACCTGACACATCAACTGACTTGATGTATACCATGACAATCTCCCCAGATAGTCATTGTATAGCTCTCTACCCGCCATATAGGCAAATCCGCCAACATTAGACACAGAAGACATATTTATCAGGAGCAGCATGCATATTCATGGGGAGGCTTGATGGAGCTTGTGGAGGGATGCGTATGGCTTCTCAACACAGCGTCGAGTGCCGAAGCAGAAGGCAAATGTTAATTCAATTATACGGCAGCTGTTCCTTGGTGCCCATGGCCACTGTGTTTGCACTAGAACAGAAATCTTGTATTAAGTCCCTCGCCATAAAAGACCATTGCCAGGCATAGGGATGGGGCCCGCCTGTAACCAAACACCATAAACAGTCTTAAAGAACTCTTGATGGTTATTTTTGGTTTGTTCGAGGAGTTTGGTGAGGAAGTCAGATTTGTGTTTTGGTTTTGGTTCACTGTTGAGTTTTCTTTATTAGTCGTTACTCCTCCTATATCGAACAGTCAATATGCTTGGATGCAAAACAGGCAAATTAGTTTTTATTCCCTGGTATTAATTCCAGTCAAGGTTGGTTGCATAGACATGACTGTGTCCTGCGGTGGTCCTTCCATCAAGTTGGCACACAAGAGCTAATCTACAAATGCATACAATCTTTCTCTCTCATGTGTGTGTGTGTGGGTGTGTTCATGTGCATGTGTCCCCCAGAACGTGCATGTGAGGATGTGCACAGTCTTTGTGTTAGGGTGGGGGGGAATCAATACAGCATAGTATCGCAGTATTTTGAGTGGCAACATTGTATCGATACAAGGACGCCATGTATCGGTCTTTTAAAATCACAATAATATTGTATTGTGCCTCTGGTGATTCCCACCCCTACTACGTCCTACCTATGAGTTTTCCTTTGGACACAGTATTGGCAAAAGGTAATAAATCTGGATATATTGCAATACCGGTATATGATATCAGCATACTACAAAATGTTTAAAATCACAATAATATCATATCGTGATTTGAGTATCGTGATTATATGCTATCGTGTGGCCTCTGGTGATTCCCAGTGTGTGTGTGTGTGTGCGTCTGTGTGCATGTGCATGTGTGTGTGTGTGTGTGTGCGCGTGCGCGCATGCGTGTGTGCATGCGTGCATGTGTGTATTGGTATGTGCGCCCCCTGCTGGGCAGATCTCCAGTAGTTCTAGGTGGAGGTGGAGGAGGAGGAGGGTGCGAAGGTGTCCGCCAACCTGTCCCTTCATTACCCGTCTCCCTGATTAAATCACACGGCCACTCACTGGAACTGCTCCTCTCATGTTACCCTGCCTGCTCATCTGTTTGCTTTCCCTTCATCAAAAGGAAAACTGCCGCACCTGTGGGCACACACACACACACACACACACACACACACACACACACACAAGCAAATGTAGACACAAGTACACAGTCATGCACACAAAGGTCTTTGTACAAAAATTCACACATTTAAGCGACTCAAATATGCAAATTATGCATACAAATAATAACAAAATCTGATGCTGTCACACCAAACGTACCGTTTCAGCATGACTAGCCATGTGCCCTAACCTTACTGATACCACACTGTCGACACTTAACATCAGCATGCGATATGTAAAGACATTACAAAGCTAGCTGTATGAAAAAGATGATGAGAGCTCGGAAAGAGCGCAGAGCTCTATTTAGAGTGACTGATGGAGAGCCCATAATCAAAGGCTCTGTGGCACGAGCTGCTAGTGAGTCTGGGAATTGGCCCAACTCTTAAAGAGCCAAGCTTCCCTCATCTTGACTGGGGGCTCTGACCCCAGAATGGGAAGAAGCTATTATGTGCTGGCTGCCAAACACTTCCCTTTCTGGAAGCCTGTCAGGTGAGGCGTCTTGGCTGCCAACTGTAAGGCCTCAGGTGGCCACAGGGGGCAGGCCAAACCCCCATCCTGGCTCCAGCATGTTGACACAGAGCAGATGAAGCCAGTTGAAGAGGGCACTGCCATTGAGCTCTCTGAGGCCCCGAGACGAAGCTCTGCTGTTACTGTCACAATTAAAAGAAAAATTACTCTTTCACCTTGTTAGCTAATTGCCCTCCACACACACACGCACACACACGCACACCTACACACACACACACACACACACACACACACACACACCTACACACACACACACACACACACACACACACACACACACACACATACATACACACACACACACACACACACCTACACACACACACACATACATACACACACACACACACACACACACACACACACACACACACACACACACACACACACACACCTACACACACACACACATACATACACACACACACACACACACACACACACACACACACACACACACCAGTATATTTTTTTTAGTGGTTACCTCATGCTGTACTGGTAAACATACTACATACATTCAAAATCCAACTGATTTTGCCATCAAAGGTATTATTCAACTGATTTTCCCATTTGAATTAGAGAAATAGGATGCTCTCAAAATACCTTTTCATTGTGACTTTAAAGTGGCAATCTCAGCAACAAGTTAGGGCCTATGTCCAGCTATAGTCTCAACGTCAGACCCATGAGAGTTCTTACGCTGAAACACTATATTACTGCATGCTGCAGATCTCTCTCTGGGTCTGGGACACTGCTCGCTGCAAACTGATGTTGAAATCCTCCTGGCCAGTGATTGGTTGCGCCAGAATCTGGGATCCTCCAATCAGTAACGACTTTAGCGATCAGGGTCCTACGAACAGGGACCTGCCTCGTAGATGACATCCTAACCGGCCAATCAGGGACGCCGAGCAGTAATGTCAAGTTTACACAATAACATAATTTAGACCCAATAACAACAATGAACGTGAACAGGAGTAGGCCTATGTCCCAGCAGAGTTTCTCGGCGGGAAAGACGTTTTCGCTGTTCTTCCGAGTGGATTTGGATTTGACTGGATTCGACACTGATTGGCTGAAGGACTGGATTTGGCGATGCTGATTGGCTGAGTTGTCTGTCAAGGCAAGTACTCCCACCCACTGAAATGACTGTGGATGCTTGGACTCCAGACTGATAGCCTACGTTGACGAGCGAAACAGAATGTGAGATCATGAATCAGGATGGTGCAGGCTAATATCATCTCTGCTTCACAGTATAATCCATACTGTTTACCATCCATTATATACAGTCGCCTATATAAAACAAAAGCTGTGACTTCCCTTACTTAAATATGATATCTGACACCTTTTTATTTATTCCACTGTTTTGCTATTGATGTTTCTTTTTTCTTTTTTTTTACCGCAACAGATTGTCACAGCCATTTTGAATGTGTGTGAACAGATCATGCTTTGAAAAGGAAAGGGTGCCTCCAGCAACATTGCACGTCTGCCTCCCATCTCTCTCTCTCTCTCTCTCTCTCTCTCTCTCTCTCTCTCTCTCTCTCTCACTGGAAATGGGACTAACATGTTTACATTATACATTTTCAAAAACATATCCATTATTCATATCCCCATATTTTAATACCATTAGCACATCGCTGCCTGCCGCCCACCTGAATACCTGCAAGTTTCTTATCAAAGGAGCAGCGGTACGTTGCAGGTGCTGCTCTATTAGTGTGTAAATATGCCAAGAAAGAAATTATTCCAGCAGTGGACCACCAGACAAAGTTTAATTCATTAAAGTGATTATTTTTGCATGGAATAACCTGCTGTACGCTGTTGAATCTTGGACTGAGACGCGACATGGACATGGACATGGACATGGGAGGAAAGTTGTTTTTACTTCACACTGGAGTGTTTGTGCAAGAATGTTGATTGACAACAGCAACATCTACAGCGAGAGATGCACGCATACACACAGGGCCCACCTGTGTGGGTGGGAGGTGGGGCCTCTCGGCTGCTGAGTGGGGCAGCATATGGAGTTTCTAATTGGGTAGAACAGCACAGCTGGAGGATACCAGTCCAGGACCTGGCCTCTGGTAATCAGTCCCACACATCCTCAGCCCTCCTCTGCACATCTACGGTGCTGCTGGTCTTGGGTGGGAGTTCTCACTGATGGAGCCAAGCCACACTAAGCTGAAACTTGCTCGCTAAATGTTACCTAGAATGAGATCCTTTTCCTGTTGGTTTCCTATTGAAATCTTATCTAAAGCATAACTCCAGCCATGTTCAACCTGGGCCTATTTCCCCTTCATCCTTCTCCATCATACAGTACCAATCGATTATGACCAAAATCTCAATGGTTGCTTCACTATAGAGCACGCAACCTTGCCCTACTCAGGAGCCACATTGAATAAAATAAAATAAATACATCTTTGCAAGAGCCAGAATCCAAAAAAGTCATTCCAGAGTGAGCATCAATATGCTGAAAGAGATCTGCTTGGGTGCTTTTGGGGATGCTTTTCAGAGTGGCCATTGGCCCTATAGGATTGTATTGGAGAAACACACACCCAGGGAAGCCAGATGTTAATAGATCTGCAGTGAAGCTATTGATGAGATTTTTGTGGATGCTTTTATGCAAAGTGCCCTACAGTATATTACATTACATTACATTACATTACATTACATTACATTACATTACATTACAGTACCATCACCATGCCATAGATATTTTTTGCACATGTGGCTCCAGTGGACATCATCTAAAATGTGCTCTACCCATTGAGGCCATTTCCCATTTCAATCATTCAACCCTAATAGTGAAGAGTTCATAAATGCCATACATCTATTTTATGAACACAAAAATAAAGTGAGGTTGGTCATTAAATACCTCTCAAATACAGACAATCCTGTATGTTAAAGTGTTCTTACCATGTTCTTTCTGTATTTTCTCAACCAAGGACCTAACGATAATGTAGGCCCTACATCATTATATCCTACATTGCAGGATATGTAAAGCTTGCCCAGCCATACTAAGCGAGAGTTTGATGTAATACACCTCCTCAACTCAAACTCGCTGTATTCGCCCAAATGAAATTCTGGTGTCGGGCATGTTGTGTCTGCATACTGATGCCATGTTATAAACTGTTTTAACTTGACAACATGAACATTCTAAATTGAACCCCAGCTCACTTCCTGTTGCAGTGCTTGCTAGTACAATAAGACAGCACTGACAATTCCGTGAAAACTGTCTTTATGATTTCTGTGTATTGAAGTTCAATCAGCCTGTTCTCCCCAAATTTGAAATGAGTGTGAAGTGTTAAAATGAAATATTTGCTCGGTGCATGATAAGAATTGCGTTGACCAGAAACAGCTGTTTGACATTTACCTTCAACACTGAGAACCCGGGTTCGATTCCCAACTCAGAATGCCCATACATTTTCTACTGTGAGTGCGGTTTTCATTTTCTGCAAGTTTCTCTTATTTAACCATGACCAAAACCATATCCTAACCCTAACCCTAACCTCTGACTCACTGGAAGCGGGATAAGCTCTGACACTGGTGCCGACCATTTCAGTCGGAGTGGAAGGGAAATCCCTTTCCGCTCCCTGCGTGTTGCTCTCAAACACCTCAGCCGCTGTGAAACAACAACAACGCAAGCTAGCAAGCTAGCAACTTACACGAATTTGCAAGTTTTGACGAAGATTTGGATTGTGCAATAGCAGGCCTGCTTGTTACGTTCGGTGGATGGTTGTAAAGATAGCCTTTTTCCCCGCTATCCCAGAGTGAAAGTAAGAGGAGCCAGACTCTCTCCTGCGCTGATACAGCGCGAAACGGAGATAGTCTGGCAAGCGAGACTACCCTAACCCTACAGGTGTGGACACAGGCAGGCAGCCCTGGTGAAGACAGTCTTCCAAGCGCCTCCGCTGGATGAAATCTGGACAGCTGTCGAGGAAATTCACTCCCACTTGTTCTAAGGTTCCAGCCCTTTCTTCCTGGTTCTGCCGGATGGTCTGGATCCAGGAAATATGCACCACTGCACCCCACGGATAGAGAAGCGGTAGAATATTTCGAAAAAATATTCCAAATAGGAGCTCAAGCCGCTGCCCTAACCAACAACGTGGGGCTGCTCGGAGTGTCTTTGTCCATCGTCACGGCAGGAAGAACCTCCTTTTCCATGGCTGAATTGGATCGCATCTCCCACATGAACAACTTGTCCAAGGGGGTCGCTATACTGCTGCCGGCCACTCAGTAGCGACTGCCACCGTGGAGGTTCACCACGTCTGGCCTGGTCTCATCGCCCTGCAGGGAAAGCATAGAGAAGACCTGCTCAGTGCCCCCTTGTCCACTGATGGGCTCTTCAGTGCTTCGTCACTATGGCTATGGCCAAGGACAAGATGGCGGAGAGCGATGCGGGAGCCTCTCCCCTCCCTGCAGTATGAGTGAGAGAGTGCTTGGTTTCGACCTGCATCGCCCCTCCTCGGACAGCCAGTCACCCTCCAAGGCAGGAGGCTTAACGTGCAGTACTGCGTGTTCTGGCTCTCTGCCAGGGGCCCGTGGGTAAACGGCGACGCGTTAGTTCACCGGAACCAAACAGGCTCGCTCATTGGCCCGTGTTTCTGACATTAGCTCCACCCACAGGGCAAATGCGGACATCAAGGAGGTCTGCTTTCTCCCTTCAGAGGAATGTGACCTGTCAGACTTAGGGGCGCGACCTTCCTCACCGGCACCACCTTATTGGCCACCCCTTTCCACCAGGGACCCCCCGCCTTGGGTGGATCAGCTGTTTTTGACAGCCAGCTCCACGATGGCCAGGGCCCTGCCTGAAGTGGTGCTATACTTTTCTCTCATTGTCCCTCTGCCCATTCGAGTTTTCTTCGCCATAGCGAAACAGCTGAGCGCTTGGCACATTGACAGAATATTTTCCATCAATGGCAAAGATGCTGCATCTAGGTTATCATCTCCAGTTTTCCTGCCGTCTGCCTCCATTTATCCGCATCAGAGAGTCAGTCATGAGTGCCCTCTCCCTGGAAATACAGGGACTACTCCACAAAGGAGCTACTTCAGTGTTGTCAACAGGGATGAGAGGCACAAGAGGCCTGTACTCTGGTTACTTCCTGGTTCCTTACTGGTTCCTTACTTCTCCAGATGTGTGAGATCTATCTTGGTCCTCAGGCTGCTCAATGCAGGCTTCGCCAAGAGACTGTTTTGCATGCTGACATTGGTTCAACTTGCGGTTGGTTCACCACGGTGGATGTGAAAGATGCCTACTTTCATACATTACATTACATTACGTCATTTGGCAGACGCTTTTATCCAAAGCGACTTACAATAACACATTTTTTGTCAGCAATAGAGCAATCAACTATGGAGCACAGTCTATGACAACTACAACTTCTGAAGGAACAGTGGTACAAGTTTAGGTTAGTGGTACAAGGTTGGTTAGTTTTTTTTTTTTTTTTATAAAGAAAGAGAGAGAACGAAGTTAGATCAAGAAGGGCCCAGATGGAGCCTGAAAAGGTGTGTCTTTAGTCTTTTCCGAAAGATCGGCAGTGATTCAGCTGTCCTGACCGAAGGTGGAAGCTCGTTCCACCATTGAGGTGCCAGGGACGAGAAGAGTCGAGATCGGGATGAGCGACTTTTGAGCCCCCGTAGCGAAGGAGGGGCGAGGCGACCTGCACTGGTGGAGGAGCGAAGGGAGCGCTGAGAGGTTTGGAACCTGACCAATATGATACATATCCTTGTGATAAAAGCGCACAGGAAATTCCTGAGGTTCACCTTTCTATAGGAACAGGGTCCCGGGTCCCGGGTCCAGGGTCCAGGGTCCAGGGACAAGAGCTGAAGGCGGGTAGGTGAGGAGGTCCAGGGCAGAAAACAGCAGGAGCTCTGGAGCTAGAGGGAGGCTCTGGACAGATAGACAGGACTTAGCACTGTGGCAGGATAGAGGACAGGATCAGACTGAGTGAAAGTGGCTGGATAGTGACTGACTGCATTAGCTGAGTCTACAATCTGGCGAGGTATGGGAGTTCAGCCCGGGTATATGAAGCGAGCAGATGATTAGATGATAAGTAGCAGGAACCTGCACAGACACAGGTGGAACTAGGTTTGCATAAGAGTGAATAGACCCTTTTCACGGAGGCCATGTTGTGTCCAAAAGCAAAACTCTAATGAGGGTTTCCAAATTCCAAACAAGTTGGAAACCCTCATTAGTGTTTTGCTTGCACCTGTGTTCACCCTGCCTTTTCGACACAAAATGGCCCCCGTGAAAAGGGTCTATTACCAGGACGACTCGTACTGCTACAGTACCACTATCAATAGCGGTAGCAGCAACAGCTGCTGGCTTACAGCCTGATCAGCAGTTCAGGACTACAGTAAGTTTGCACAACAGCTAAGAGTTTTTCTGTCTAGGACGACTGAAACTGCTGGCTTGTGACAACCCGCTCACCAGTTCAGGACTAAGTTTGCGCGGCAGCTATAAGTTTGCATGACAGCTAATAGTTTTCCTGCCTGCTACCAGTATGACTAATACTGAAACGGCTTGTGACAGCCCGCTCAGCAGTTCAGGACTGAGTTTACACGTCAAATATAAAAATTTTGGTCTGAGCTAAATACCAAGACGACTGATACTGATACTGGAGTGGTGTGGTTCGGTATATCGGCTGATAGCAGGTTTCAGTCAAGCAGATCACATTACAGTTCCTGATGTCGGATTGGAAAGAAATACGGGCTGGCCACTCACATAAGTTGTTGTTCAGAGACGGCACGTTGGCTGGTAAGATGCTCTGCAGCGCTGCTCGTCCCCCATCATCTACCTCATTTCCTCCACTGGAACTGCTGGGTCAGTTCAGGGAATTTCGAGAGGTCTGGGATGATGCAGCTCTGACTGTGGTGAGTGCATGACTTTTTGATGTCTGATGTATAGGTGACTCTGCTGCGGTTGTTGTTGTTGTTGTTGTTGTTGTTGTTGTTGTTGTTGTTGTTGTTGTCGACGACCACCATTTTTGTGCGGGTGGTCGTGAGAACAAAAACTACATGGCGAGTGTAGAAAAAACTAAACAAGAAAACACAATTTAACCACCTCTTTGAAATGCGAGGTTACTCACCTATTTTCAGATTAACTGTAACAATCAATTTGGGGAAAGCAGCTGCGTAGACTACTCACCTTCGATACTTTACCCACCTCTGTATTATACACTCCTGATCATACTATACTTTACAGTCAATTCAATGTCTTTGTTTCTCCAGCTACTGCAATAATTGTAGGGCTGCAACTAACAATTATTTTCATTATCGATGAATCTGTCGATTGTTTTCTCGATTAATCGATTAGTTGTTTGATCTATAAAATGTAAGTGTTTCACAAAGCCCAAGATGACGTCCTCAAATGTCTTGTTTTGTCTACAACCCAAAGATATTCAGTTTACTGTCATAAGTAAGGAAACCAGAAAATATTCCCATTTTTAGAAGATGGAATCAGAGAATTGTGACTTTTTTCAACAACAACAAAATACTCCAAACGATGAATCGATTATCAAAATAGTTGTCGATTCATTTTCCGTTGATCGATTAATCGAGTAATGTTCTAAATGACCGTCGAACTTAACATAATGAGCTTTCGGAGAAAAATAACACAAGCAGCAGCATCACAGAATAGAAGCTATAGCCTGCGCAAGGTATCCAGCAAATAAGCCAAAGTCTCACTCGTGCAAGAGCACAAAGACACAACTCAAATGATCAAGTCGGTGGTGTGAAGTCACTCTACCCCAGCTCCTTTCCACGGGCTCCTCAACCGCTTCACCTTGCTCTCATCACCCAGAGACAGACTCTCCTTAACTGCTGACATCAATTGAGAAACACTTGCAGCTCAGCGTGTGAGCGGCGGCGCCTTCATTTGCAGCTCCACACCTCCTCGCACCGTGCCTATAAAAGCTGATAATGTGATAATTAAAAGAGCTGACAGGCTAG
>NC_139635.1:32803896-32813896 GCF_964638095.1 Poromitra crassiceps | reverse complement strand
ATAGAGTGAAAGAGAGGAATTGTTTTGGTTTATTTCGCTAAACTGGTTTGTAAAGAGAGGAGAGCGTGGTGCAGATTCACAGAGGATATTTGGGAACATGCATGCTGCACGCTAACCAGAGGTGAGTCATACCATCGTCCTTATAGGCTATTATATGACTTATGCATTGACTAGCTCTACTGTATAGCTGCCAGGGTTAGGGGTTCGATTCCCACATATAGACTAGTAAAATATATGCAGTATGCTCCTGTGCTGCGCTTTGGATAAAAACATATCCATCAAATGCCATTGTGTTAATAGGCTCAATAGACTATTCGTTTCCGTTTGAATTTGTGTCTTTTTCTCCTTCACCAAATCCAAAGACAATGAAGTTGAGTGTCTTTGAAAAGGTAGCAGGCTGTGACATTGGCCTTGCTTGCCAATTAGTTCTTCTCAGCGTTTGCGTTCCTCTTGGGAGGACCCATTCACAAGGTAATTAACTGACAACAACCTTCAAAAGATCAGTAACTACTCTCATTGTTTATGCCTTTGTTTTGCTTTTAGGCTATAGGAAATATGCTGACATTGCCATTTGAAGAACCGCATATGATGTGTGAGCCACGGTTTGGTGCCAATTACCCCCGCGAAAGCTTAGCTGACAGCCTGGAGCAGGACAGCCGACACATGGAGGAGATGTCCAACTCAGACATGAGGGACGGCGACGACGACATCTCGGACAGAGAGGAGGAGGAGAGAGAGGACGAGCCGGATGAGAACGGTCTTCCCAAAAAGCGCGGGCCGAGGAAAAAGAAGTCCAAGGGGAAGCATGAGAGGGTCAAGGTGCGGCGCCAGGAAGCCAACGCCCGAGAACGCAGCCGGATGCACGGGTTAAACGCGGCGCTGGAGAGCCTGCGAAAGGTGGTGCCGTGCTACTCCAAAACTCAGAAACTGTCCAAGATCGAGACTCTCAGACTGGCGAAAAATTACATCTGGGCCCTGTCAGAGACGCTGAGCGCAGGGAAGAGGCCGGACCTCCTCGCCTTCGTGCAGACCTTGTGCAAAGGATTATCTCAGCCCACCACCAACTTGGTGGCCGGCTGTTTGCAGCTCAACGCCAGAAATTTCTTCACAGACCAGAACGGGGAGGTCATGTTCTCCGGCAGGTCGCCATACGACGCCATGTACTCCTACCCCGGCTCCGATGTCAACACGCCCCCGGGCCACAGCAGCAGCACCTTGGACAGCAGCGCCAAGCCGTTCCGGCACTACAGCTACAGCGGCGCGTATGAACCGTACTACGAGAACGCGTCCCCCGAGAGCGGGAGTCCGCATTTCGACGGCCAGCTGAGCCCCCCGATGAACTTCAACGGGATTTTCTCCCTAAAACACGACGATCCGTCCGACTATGGCAAGAGCGGCCACTATGGCATGCGCTACTGCAGTGCGCCAGGACGCACGGCTCTTGCGCACAACTCCATGTACCGAGTCTCCCCAGAGGGCCGTTTCCCCTACGACCTGCACCTCCGCAGCCAGTCCTTCCAAGCACAGGGGGAAATTAATGGCTCTTTCCACAATTAATCAATTAATCAACTGGACGAATTTCAAGTTTAGAAAATGTTGCAATTCCCCCCCACATATGTGGAGAATGGAAATGGACTCCATGACACATTGATGCACTACAAAAATGTCCAGCAAGTGATCATTACCATATTTAGTCTTACATTTTCTTCGAAACAAGAGAAAAAAATGCTGCCAATAGGGTGAGATGATTTCACTTGTTCTGGTGCAGTTGAGTTTTGTGTCAAAGTCTTGAAACTATAGAATAATGCAGTCAGTGGACACTGGACAGTCGAGTAAAGAGAATTCTTGAAACAAGTTGCATTGGAAGCAAGGTAAATTATCTCAACCCGATGGCAGATCTTCCCCTTGTTTTAAGAAAATTGACATTTTAAGACACAATGATAGCTATTCTTTTTTGCAGTGCATGAAAACCACATCAACTAGCCTACAGAATGTTTTTTCCCCTTTTATTTGCTTTTTTGCTGCAGCTAGTGAGCAATTTATTTAGCACTCACTTTATTCATCTAATTTATTTTGGGGGTATTTAATTTTGTTTGTTCACGTCAAATAGGCTATTGCAGAAATCAGTCATGGTGTGAGCTAAGATTGACAGTTTATTTGATTTTGTGATCGTTTAATTAGGCTTCATAATAATCGTTAAAGATTAGTATTTTCATGGCAAACTAAATAAAATCAGCCAACCGAATTATTGGAGATGAAGAATAAAGACGCTTCACTTTATCAGGGAACTTCATTGATTTGCATTTGTTCAGACATGATTGGAGTTACAGTAAAATACTTTCAATCTGTTAGCAATAAAGGTAAATTGAGCTATGCAAAGCAGCCCAATGCAATCTTTGCTTAGAAAATAATATAAATACATATAGGCTATATATCCCCTTCCCGTCAGTCTCATAATAACATAATTCAAATTAAAACGATAACGTTACAATTAATAAAGATTGCTCTTCCTATTAGCCATTTTGGAGACATGCATGTGATAGAGACCTTGATGGTGATGTCATCGATTTGGTCCTATAAATACAGGAAGTTGTGGACTGTTGTGGAAAAAAGCTCAAGAACACAATGCATTTGTATTTGAAGTAAATAGTGTGGTAACGAGGTGAATGTAAATTATTATTGTATTTATTTAAACTTATTTATTATAAGTCCGTACATTTGAATGTGGATAATATATTACAAAAAAAAATCAGATGATGTAAATTCAACAGTGTTACTTTTATGTAAAATTCCATGGATTTGAACTTTGTTTATGTTGCATATATTTCACCACAGTAGGCTCTATAGGCTATTATTGAATTGACATAAAGGAGGGAAATCATTGAGGAGAACAGCCTATTTTAAAATAATATGAATCTGAACAAAATGCCTTATTAGGAGTTGACAAACACCAATTATGCAACGACATGAAAGTTTTGGATGGTCTGATCCGTCCATGAACTTTTTACAGCAACACGTCATTGTTCCTGAAGAGGAAACTGTGATGCAATTGTATTTCTGCACATTACTGGTGACTGTCTGTACTCATAAACTCTGTTGATTTTGTAACTTAATTATTGCAAATCTCTTTCTTTTTCTTTTTTTTTGCAGTAGATGCATGCACAATTGCACACACACACACACACACACACACACACACACACACACACACACACACACACACACACACACACACACACACACACACACACACACACACATTTCAAAACACTCGTTATGGATCGGAATATTCTAATGTTTTTCCTTGTTTTGTGATGTGTTTAAAAGAGGCTATTCAGCATTCCGTGAAAATTATGACAGGAGACAGCAATTAAGAGCATTTTTGTTGCCAAAATAAATCAAAATAAAACGCTCCATAGCATTTTTTCCCTTTTTTATTATCCCGTAACAATCCAACATAACTTCTGAAGTTTGTGATGACGAGGCAGGAAACAGCATATTAACTAACAATACAATGTGCTAAAACATTTAGAGCCTGAGCAGACATTATAAGCCTCTAGAAACCCAACCAATGCCTTAAGAACATATAGGTTCACATTGGCCAAATCCTTTCATGATTAATTCTGGTGATTTTCCACAACGGTGCCAACCGTTTTGGATGATTTGTACAAGTGAATGGGGTTAACAAACAAAGGCTAAAATCAAATCTTCATCATATAGCCACTGGCGTTTACTACTATATGCAAACTTAAGAAATTATTGATACATTATGAAAGAGGTCTGTCGCTATAAATTAATTTAATTTAAGTTGATCAGATGGCTGATTGGTGACCGAAATGCCCGTGAGGAGTTGGATGTCAGCCAGAGAAGACAGACTGTCGGTCCCACTCTACCCAGTCTGAGGAGGAAAATGGAACTGGTAGCCATAGCCTATCCTGCAGAGAATATCCTTTTCCCCCCTTCGTTTTTCTTTCTTTTTCTTTCTTTCTTTTTTTTTTCGGGGGGGGGGGGGGGGGCGGGCGGGGGGGGGCACCGTTTGGTCGAAAAATGCTACCGTGTGTTCTTAAAAAAGGCATGCTTATTTTTAGGGCATGGGCATATTTTCTCTCTTCGATTCAAAATATCAAGAAATATCAGAAATATCGCATACAAAATAAATATAAATAAAGTATGCAGCATCAAGTTAAATAAAGGAAAAAAAATGCATTAATTGATTTGTGTTGTATTGTCCTGTGATCATCACTATAGTCAGCTTCCATGCATTTTTCCTGCTGTTAAAACGTATTCATGCCTGTTTGTCCTTGATGCCCTTGAACCTTAGTGATTGCTGAATGAATAAGAACAATTGAAAACGTGTAACTTTATAATATTTTGCATCAGTGTCTGACTCTTTGAAGATTTGGAAATTGTATCATTAAATAGAAGACTTACATGCAATTATAGACACCAAGGAAGAGTGTGTTCCTGAGCACCTGTAGGGCATCAGATGTTTTTGCATACCCCCCACACACACTCTCTCATTCACTCAAACACACACACGTCCATCCGTCCATCCATTCGTTTGCTCACTCACTCACTTGCTCACTTCCTCATTAATTCCCTCCCTCCCTCCCTCCCTCCCTCCCTCCCTCCCTCACTCACTCACTCACTCACTCACTCACTCACTCACTCACTCACTCATTCACTCACTCACTCACTCACTCACTCACTCACTCACTCACTCACTCATTCACTCACTCACTCACTCACTCACTCACTCACTCACTCACTCACTCATTCACTCACTCATTCACTCACTCACTCACTCACTCATTCACTCACTCATTCACTCACTCACTCACTCACTCACTCACTCACTCATTCACTCACTCATTCACTCACTCACTCACTCACTCACTCACTCACTCACTCACTCACGCACTCACTCACTCACTCACTCACTCACTCACTCAATGCACTGAAGATGCCCTGTGCAGCTTTGTTGGTCTCTTTACATCATTTTTATTTTATTTTTTATTTCTTTTACAATTAAATTGTATACCCATTTTATGAATTCACTTTGAAAAGTAGCAGCAAAAGACTATAGTCAACATTATAATGTTATATGCTTAAGATAATGAAAATGTTAATGTTTGGCTTGTCATGATTTGTGACAGTTCATGCCACTTCTGCTGATAAAAGTGAAAACATTTATTAGATTAGACTGTCATCTTCATCTTAGGAGCATAATAAAAGTCTATGCCTGCAGTATTACACCTGCACTGACTTTGCTATTATTACCTAATCAAATATTATACAAAACAAGTTGGAAGAACTTTGCTGAGGTTATGTGAGAAATATTAGGCAATCAACATGCTGATGTATTTAGGCTACATTTAGGACATCCATTATTATCCCATCCATATAGGCCAGGCTAACATTCGTTCCTTTGGTGTCGAAGCTGTTAGTATGGCCAGTTGGCAGAGAAACAAACTTATCCAAAAACAAGTTTACTTGAGCCTATAGGTGGACTTTTCCGAATTGCTTAGTTGTTCCGGAGTTCAACCAACCAGAAGAAAATCCCAATGTCTGCTCATGCGAGTCTGAGAAAAACAACGAATAGAAAACAATCGAAAATATTTTAAATTAAATCATAATCTAAAGTCACATCATTGTTATCAGATTTGTTGCTTAATTTCAAATGATGTCTGAATAGGAAATTAAATCTTGTAAACAAGTAAATTCAGTCCTAATTTAAATATGCAGTGCTAAAATAGTAAAGAAAAGGACCAGAAAACACCAGTTTGTCTAACAGGATAAATACACCAGCTTCCCAAATGGTGGTCGTGATTAGACAAACCGAAATATCAGGCTGCATACAATGTCTCACATCATACAGCTGAGGGGCTTATTTTTCTCTGTGGATGCTGCAAAAACTCTTGATAAAACAG
This sequence comes from Poromitra crassiceps, assembly GCF_964638095.1. Classification (NCBI taxonomy): domain Eukaryota; kingdom Metazoa; phylum Chordata; class Actinopteri; order Beryciformes; family Melamphaidae; genus Poromitra; species Poromitra crassiceps. Next base: position 32,807,966 of record NC_139635.1, on the reverse strand, counting down.
CAAATCATGTTTTTGGGCTCGCCTCTTGATAAGCAAACAAATGTCAACAGATTTTGTGAAATCACTTTCCAACACTGAGCAAGGGATAGCTGGGAGATTCACTAATTCTGGGCATTCAGAAAATGTAACTCTCTCTCTCTCTCTCTCTCTCTCTCTCTCTCTGCTGTTTTACTTATACATTTGGAACATTGTCTGAATTAGTGGTTCTCAATGTGGGGTCCGTGGACCACCAGTGGTCCTTGGGCGGGTTCCAGGGGGTGCCCAGCAAATCGATGAAGTACTCAACTTCAACATTATTTCATTTACAAGAAGTTAACACAAATAGCAGATTGCAGAATGACTGTTTCAGTCATTTCACTATCCCTCTACCTGCAATAAATATAGTCTTGTAATTCTGTACAAAATCATATCCAACAATACAAATATTTACAGATTGAGACAACATCTCAGTGGGGAACTGTACATGTATTAATTTTTGGGGCGGCTTTTTGGGGCGGCTTTAGCTCAGGAGGTAGAGCGGGTCGGCCAATGACGCAAGGGTTGGCGGTTCGATCCCCGCTCCCTCCCAGCTGCCGTCGCTGTGTCCCTGGGCAAGACACTTAACCCTCCTTGCTCCCGATGGTGTGTAGGCACCCTGCGCGGCAGCCTGCCGCCATTGGTGTATGAATGGGTGAATGTAGACTATCTACTCATTGTAAAGCGCTTTGGATAAAAGCGCTATATAAATGCAGACCATTTACCATTTACCATTAATGGGGGTCCTAATGTGCGCTAATAAATGGTAAATGGACTGCATTTATATAGCGCTTTGACTACCCTCCACTCAAAGCACTTTACAACACATGCCTCCATTCACCCATTCAACAGACTAATGGCGGCAAGCTACCACACAGGGTGCTGGCACCACCATCGGGAGCAATTTGGGGTTCAGTATCTTGCCCAAAGACACTCCGACATGCAGACTGGAGGAGCCGGGGATCGATCCACCGACCTCCTGATGGACAACCCGCTCTACCTCCTGAGCCACAGCCGGCCCTCAATAGGGGGCCCTTGATATGAATCAGTCGTGTAAATGGCTCAAATGTTTGTATGTAAAATGTCATATAGAGAAGAAATGTTCAAAACATAAGAATTGGTGATGATCCATCTCATCTGCCTTCATTCCCTCACTCACTCTCTCTCTCATGTCAGATTCATAGCCTTCCTCTGTCTCATCATGAGGACTGGTGTGTGTGTGTGTGTGTGTGTGTGTGTGTGTGTGTGTGTGTGTGTGTGTGTGTGTGTGTGTGTGTGGGGAGGGGGGGGTCCCTTTGGAGCCCTAAAAGCACCCTGTTTACCCCCCACCCCACACCCCACCACCAGCCCTCATTTGTCCCACTCACTAACATCCTCATCTTGTCTCGTTACTGCTTTTTCTGCCAGGCTTAGTCCTGTGTGTGTGTGTGTGTGTGTGTGTGTGTGTGTGTGTGTGTGTGTGTGTGTGTGCGTGCGTGCGTGCGTGCGTGCGTGCGTGCGTGCGTGCGTGCGTGTGTGCGTGTGTGTATGTGTGCGTGTGCGTGTGCGTGTGCGCGCGGTGCGTGTGTGTTGTGTGTGGAGGGGAGAGGAGGGGACTCAAATCCCTTAAGGGGAGTTAAGGAGGGAGAGGAGGTGCGTGTGTATGTGCGTGTGTGTGTGTGTGTGGGGGGGGGGGGGGGGGGTTGGGGGGTTGTTGCGTGTCCATGGGGTGGGGTGCAGCAGTTTAGCGCAGGGTCAAACGTGTACACGTATCCCTACATTCATGCAGCTCATTAGGCCTAGAGAAGAGAGAGGGAGGGAGGGAGTGAGAGAGAGAGGGGGAGAGAGAGAGGGGGAGAGAGAGACAGAGGGAGGGAGAGAGAGAGAGAGAGAGCATATGGCCTGGCTCTGTGTGGGAGGTGAAGGACAAGAGATGGGGGATATGTGGTATGGAGGGATGCATTTGCAATCATAGACTCGGTGCGATAATTAGTGGAAAAACAAACATTACATTTCAAGTTATAGAAAAAAGATAGAATATAATATTCTTTACAGATCCCTTGTTGAGGAACACGTTGAAAAGGTTCAGCACAGTTACCTATATACAGTATACTGAGTCACTGCACTGATCAGAAATGCATAACAAAAACAAAGACAAAAACAAAGAAACAGATTTATATATTCATATTACACCCCTATAGAATTTATCGTAGTCGGGAGCATTTCCAAAATGTCTGAAATCTGAGCACCAGTCAAGAAAAATGAAAATAATGTGCCTGGCCGTGTCGGGCAAGCGTCCCCAAAATTTGTGCCATTCCCGAAGCCCCAGATGGTGTGGGATGGGAAACGATCCCCCATTAAATTCCTAATAATCATTTCTCCTGCGGAATGGGGGGTGGGGGGTGCGAGTGTGCGTGTGTGTGTGTGTGTGTGTGTGTGTGTGTGTGTGTGTGTGTGTGTGTGTGTGTGTGTGTGTGGCGGCTGAGAAGTGAGAGTGAGAGTGCGAGTGCGGTGGGGTTGGTGGGTGAGGGGAGTAGAGGGATTTGGTGTTTTAATTAGACAGATTTAAGGAGCTATGAAACCCCCCTCAATATGTGTGTGTTTCTGCAAGTGTGTGTGTGTGTGTATGTGTGCGTGCGTCTGTCTGTATGTGTGTGTGTGTGTGTGTGTGTGTGTGTGTGTGTGTGTGTGTGTGTGTGTGTGTGTGTGTGTGTGTGTGTGAGCGTGCGTGCGTGTGTGTGAAAAAATGTGCGGTCACGACGGGGCTGATGCTGCTGCGGAGGAGGCCTGACACCCCAGCACTATGGGCCAGGATCTCATTAACGTGTCAGATTGGTGGATCAGTCTGTCTGGCAGCCAGCCCGGACCTCTCATAGGAAGTGCTTTCTCTCTATCTCTGAACTTGGCTCCGAAAGGTTAGAGAGAGGAGAGAAGAGGAGAGGAGAGGAGAGGAGAGGAGAGGAGAGGAGAGGAGAGGAGAGGAGAGGAGAGGAGAGGAGAGGAGAGTGGACGGGGAGGAGAGGAGAGGAGAGAGCAGAGGGGAGGAGAGAGTGGAGGGGGGAGGAGAAGAGTGGGAAGGGGAGAGCGGAAGGTAGAGGAGAAGAGTGGGAAGAGGAGAGGAGAGCGGAGGATAGGAGAGGAGAGAACAGAAGAGAAGAGGGGAGAGCAGAGGAGAGGAGAGGAGAGAGCGGAGAGGAGAGGAGAGGGGAGAGGAGAGGGGATGGGAGGAGAGAGGAGAGGAGAGGAGAGGAGAGGAGAGGAGAGGAGAGGAGAGGAGAGGAGAGGAGAGGAGAGGAGAGGAGAGGAGAGGAGAGGAGAGGAGAGGAGAGGAGAGGAGAGGAGAGGCATTCATTATATTATTTGGTCAGATTGGATAAATATTGGTAAAGGATTTTCTTTGAAGAGTGGCTCTTATGCATTGGGGATATTGGGCTGCGATATTGAGTGGCAATGATTGAGTTAGGAATAGGGAGCACTCAGTGATGGTAGAGTACTGAACATCTACACTCAGGTAGTACAGGGCACAGTGGCGCAGTGGTAGCACTGTCGCCTGGCAGCAAGAAGGTCCTGGGTTCAATTCCCGCCTGTGGGCGCTGAGGGTGTCCCCCCGTTCCCATGTCATCAGAGCCTCAGCCTATGGACCAGGTGGGGTCATCCATAGGGCCTTTCTGTGTGGAGTTTGCATGTTCTCCCTGTGCTCCATCTTTTGTGTTTTTTTATATGTGCATTGCTTTGCTGCTTGTTTTTTCGATTATTTTTTTGTAAAGCACCTTGAATTGCCTTGTGTATGAAAGGTGCTATATAAATAAAATTTGACTTGACTTGACTTGACTCCATCTGAGATTTCCTCCAGATAAACCCCCCAAGCTAAAAGAAAGTACAATTACTCCCATAAATAATGACTCAAGTAGCTAATGGATCCATTTAAATAAACAAATAAACATCATTCCATTGTCTTATGCTCATTCTGTTGGTCTGACAGTGACAAAAAAGCATCATAATCTCACTTGGCACCTGTTTGGGTGCTGGAGAGCAACGGCAATCAAACAGTTGTCCCAAACTATTCTGTCTCAATC
>NC_139635.1:32743896-32798896 GCF_964638095.1 Poromitra crassiceps | reverse complement strand
ACACACACGCACACGCACACACTGTGGTGATTGCAGAGGGAAGTGAGCTGTCTGTGGAGGGCTAGATTCTTGGTGCCGGTCCAAAAATGTGTCACTCGGGACACGCATGGCCTGCTGGAGGCAGGAATTCTGTCGCTAATGGGCCCCGCAGCCGTCGGCACCACCTGGGGATATGGGAGACGGGATGGATGGATGGGGGAGGATGGAGAGGAGGGAGGGGAGAGGAGAGGAGATGGGGGTGCAGCACTGTGCTTTGGTAATAAACAGGAGGATGTAGCATGTGTGTGTGATTTGGGGGTGGAGTGAATTGTGTATGTATGTACAGTATGTATGTATGTATGTATGTATGTATGTATGTATGTATGTATGTATGTATGTATGTATGTATGTATGTATGTATGTACAGTATGTATGTATGTATGTATGTATGTATCTATCTATCTATCTATCTATCTATCTATCTATCTATCTATCTATCTATCTATCTATCTATCTACCTATCTATCTATCTATCTATCTATCTATCCATCTATCCATCCATCTATCTATCTATCTATCTATCTATCTATCTATCTATCTATCTATCTATCTATCTATCGATCTATCTATCCTCAATTTATCCATATCAAAACACTTTGATAATCACTAAGCTGTGAAAGCACCACCTTGGATGTGTTTCCTCCTCTCTTTTTTTTTTTATCTCCATCAATAAAAAGGAGAGTTTCCAGATTCTATTAGACATAAACCAAGTTGTTCACGTTCAATATGTTCTTTGAACTCGTGGAATTAATGTATTTAGAAGGAAAAGTCAACATTTTCCCTGCCATGAAAGGCAGCTTATAAAAAATGTGAAGGCATAAACAGGCAGGGCAGGTGTTGACGATGCAAATGAAACGGATGACAGATGGCGAGCCTCGCGATCGCTCACTGTGCAGATAATGGATGGAGGTAATCAAATCCCTCTGAGGCTTTGGGACTTTCTTCAGAACTTTCCCATCAATTGCGGCATCAAAAGGTACTGTCGTCAAACGCAGCCCCCCGCCGCAAGAGAAGCCATTCAAAAGAAGTTATAAGATTTTCTTTTTCCTCACTTGAACATGTTCTGCGGCTAATGTGGAAAACACACTTGCCTGTTTGTTTTTATTATCTTTATTTTCCAGACCCGGAATGGCCTCTCAGGGACTGACTGACTGACTGACTGACTGACTGACTGACTGACTGACTGACTGACTCCCAATTATTTAAACACGCATGCGTAAGTGTTGAGCAGCAGTGGCAGCAGTCTGGGTCCGGCTTAAAGGAGAATTTCGGTTTTTTTGAACCTGGAGCCATTTCCTGGCATTAATTATGAATTGGCCACTCACCTAGCAATGTCTGCAGCGTTTCTGGGCGTCCTAGCGTTGTTTTGAGATCAATATCGTCCAAGTCAGTGTAAAATGGAGTTGATTTGGGGCCAAGTGGTAGCCTGTATTTCCTGCATCTAAATAGCTATTTTTCTTCCCGTTTTCGCCACATATCGCCATAATCAGATCCGTCAACATCCAGCCGAGTGTTATTTCACCCCAGGCTGTTTCCTGGACTGCACACGGATCAAATTACCTCAAACGTGATCTAGGTCACCAAGTCTCGTGAAGTCCCGCGATACTTTCCTGTCGACTGGCCAAATACAGGCAGGACGCTTTGCGGTCGTGGTTTTAGCGTAACCTATGTGGGGTTTGGCGTAACCTATGTGGGATTCGAAATAACGAAGGTTATGCCAAACCCCACATAGGTTACGCCAAACCCCACATAGGTTACGCTAAAACCACGACCGCAAAGCGTCCTGCCTGTATTTGGCCAGTCGACAGGAAAGTATCGCGGGACTTCACGAGACTTGGTGACCTAGATCACGTTTGAGGTAATTTGATCCGTGTGCAGTCCAGGAAACAGCCTGGGGTGAAATAACACTCGGCTGGATGTTGACGGATCTGATTATGGCGATATGTGGCGAAAACGGGAAGAAAAATAGCTATTTAGATGCAGGAAATACAGGCTACCACTTGGCCCCAAATCAACTCCATTTTACACTGACTTGGACGATATTGATCTCAAAACAACGCTAGGACGCCCAGAAACGCTGCAGACATCGCTAGGTGAGTGGCCAATTCATAATTAATGCCAGGAAATGGCTCCAGGTTAAAAAAAACCGAAATTCTCCTTTAACTAGGCTTGCAGTTTTTTATTCCTCTGTTTTCTCCCAAATTGTACTTGGCCAATTCCCCCTGATGTCCTGGTCATAGCTCCACCCCCACCTGGGGAGAGTTGGAGACTAGCACCAGCACATGCCTGCTTCCTCTGATACATGTCCAGTCGCCAGCTGCTTCTTTTCACCTGACAACGAGGAGTTTCACTGGCAGGACGTAGCATGTGGGAGGATCATGCTATTCCCCCCCAGTTCCCCTCCCCCCTCAAACAGGCGCCTGACCAGGACACATACCCTTAATCCGTCTTCCCACCCGCAGACACGGCCAATTGTGCCTGTACGGACGACCGACCAAGCCGGAGGTAACATGGGCGCTCGAACCTGTGACCCTCGTGTTGATAGGCAGGGAATCTACCGCTGCACTACCCGGACATCCAACATTTGCCTGTTATGGGCAGAACTGGCAGTGCCCCGGAGGTTGATCCCGCGCTTGTGGTGATGACACCTAATAGGCGTTATCCCAATCCCTTCATGTCTCTGTGTCAGAACAGGCCCGTGTGTTTGTGTGTGTGGGTCAGAGGACTGGTTTTAACATTAATGAGCTGCAGTCGTTACAGAAAAGCAACAGTCTCACCAGCAGGCCAACAAAGCAAGTCCACAGGGGGACAGTCTGCTGTCTCCATACAGAACCTCCTTTCATGTTCTATGATCAACTTTCATACAGCAGCACACATAGATGTATCGGCTTGAGCTGTGAGTCACAGGAGTTGTTGGTGTGTTACTTCAAAGGCGACGGCGAAAAGCGGCACAGTGCGTCGTCTCGTCTATGTATTTCATATTTTCACTGGAGGAAAACAGCCAGCAGTCATGCGATTTTCCCGCAGCAAACAGTGACAGCCGTTTGATTTTCACGGGGCTCTGTTTGAAGGTCAGTTTAATGGTCCACAACATTTGTGTTTGGTATTCGTCTTGCTTCAGTGGCAGCTTCAAAACAAGGAGGGTCAGACAACGCAGTAAATAAGATTTCCACCCAATAACATGTCAGTAACTGTGTGACACATTGTGTAAATTCTGTTTCATCATCATCACACAACTTATATTCAAAACCTGCTCTCGAAGCATCATCAATGCATTTGATTCATTTTGCAAAGTAGAATACGTCGTCGTCCTCAGTATAGAAGGTAAACATTATACCAACCAACCAACCAACCAACCAACCAACCAACCGTGTAGTTGTCAGAGAAGACTTGGAATGCCAACTCCATCTTCCAAAAGCATTTTCCTGTCACAACACCCAAGAGCGGCACATTATTGCAACAATTCTTGTTCACACTTCCAGCTATGATGGCAGCTTCAAGTGTCACACATACATATGTCTGCATGAAACGCGTAGGAGAATGTATCACAGAGGCAGAGGGAAGAAAGTATGCTGAATATCACAAGTTTTATGTGTCAGGTGATGTTGTTTTTTCAAGTGCCTGTTTTTATATATATATATATATATCTTGAATCAATGTGATAATTGCTCTCGCAGAATCTCAGGACACCATATTGCATTATGATAAAGGTGCAAATGCTTTTGCCCATTTTCCTCCTTCGTGTTGGTTGGGAATGTTACTGGTGCAGCAGTTTTCTGACAGGCTGGTATAAGTAGCCTACTGGGATGTGTTTGTTTCTAACAGCATCCGAGGCCACTGAAACGAGAGGGAAAATTCCGGATGAGAATGAGAAACATATTGTTGGAGCACAGAGGAACATCCTCCACGAGCTTCCGTAAAATAAGTTTTCCTATTGTTCGCTGCCCAACCACATCCAGGGCACACACAGCCAAGTGAGCCTAATCAACTTTTCCGAAGTCATCTGGATCATCTCTCCCTCAGTTACCTTAGCTTGTATGAAATTCCCAATTAACCATATCCCGGCAAAATCGCAAAACGATGCCATGAAATTCCTTAATGAATTCCTTTGTCTTTGGCTGGCACAGATGAGGCATGAGAATGGCACATGTACCGGTGAGCGTATTAGCTAGGCGAGCCCATGTGATGGTGCCCGTTCACGGCTGACAGAGCGTTGGTATCCTCGGGCATGGCTGCCAAGCTGCCAGTCTGTGCCGTCACACCTTGCTGCCTTTAAAGATTGCCCTGCAGAGACGGGGAGGGGGTACGGAGGGCCTCGCGTTTTTTAACAACGCACAGTCTGGCAACCCAGGAGGGTTTACGACTCAGGAATAGTGCCAAGAACTGCCCACCAGAGAGAAGGGGGGGGGGGGGGGGGTGAGGGGAGGTGAGAGGGGGGAGGATGCAAGGAGATATGCAGCGCACACACGCACACATGCACACACACACACACACACACACACACACACAGGCGTGCGCACACACACACACATGCTCACACACACGCTCACAGGAGGGTGTGTGTGTGTGTGTGTGTGTGTGTGTGTGTGTGTGTGTGTGTGTGTGTGTGTGTGTGTGTGCGTGTGTGTGGAAGAGGCAGCTGGGGCCAATCTTAGGGTGTATAGCCACATACCAGCATGTCAAATCAATTCATCAAGCTTCCACTGTGACATGTTACGGGATAGGAGAAGGTGTGCGCACATATGTAGGCCCTACCCTTAGCGTCACACACACACGCACACGCACACGCACACACACACACACACACACACACACACACACACACACACACACACTCACACACACACACACACACACACATACACACACTTTGCCTTTTCTCCGTAATCCACACAAATGGCGGTGGATGGCAGAATGTAAATGAGCTGGTTATTACACAGCAACGTTCATCAAGCTGAGCTGGAAAGACTTCAATGGCCCTGATGAATATGCATGCAAATTTGTTAATTAAGTTAATTATTCTGCTGAAAATTCATTTGTCTTCCCAAGGACATCTCTGCGATGATTTTAACATGTTTCCACCATTAGTCATGCACTGTGCTGTTGAAAATCACTTCGGTTCACCTTTTGGAAAGTTGCGGGCCAAAAATAGGGGGATAGAAGAGTTTAAAAAGGGGGCGAAGGAGGGATGAGGCAGGTAGAGGACAGCGTGTGGGGTACGTGGAATGCGGGTGTGGAGGTAGACGGCAGCTGGTGCAGCCTGAGGACAGGGGAGAGGAAGCCAAACGTGTGCTCTGTAGGATATTAGCTGAGTGGGTAGAGCATGGCACAGGCACTGCCAGGCCTGACTGCACGTCCACTTCTCACTGGGACCATCCCTGATAAAAAAAAAAGTTTGCATTCACGGTTCTGCAAAGCACCATGGACAAAAGCATAATAGCAAAATTGCTCTGATCTTATCTTATCTAATCTTAAGTACCTTAAATTATCTTATAGTATCTTAAATATCTTATCTTATCTTATCCTCTGTCTGTCTGTCTGTCTGTCTGTCAGTGGGACAGCTCAAAAACCTTTGAGATTTCCATAAATTTGTCGGCAAACAGATAGGCCTCAATTAATGAGATTTTGGTGGTGATCCGGATCTGGGATTTCCACCTTTAGATGTTTTTTTTTCCCAATAGCAATAACAGAGAGACTTAATTGATTCTAAATCCTAAGGTACAGGTTTCCTGGGTCGAGAAATCATAACAGCAAGTTGAAGAACTGCATTGCCAGAGATTTGTGCAGTAATGTAATGTTAAGTTAAGTTACGTTATGTTAAGTTAAGTTACGTTACGTTAAGTTACGTTACATTCCGTTCCGTTCCGTTCCGTTCCGTTCCGTTCCGTTGTAATACAGTATGTTATGTTGTTGAAACATTTGTGCCAAGGCATCAGGACCCTCACATCATCTTTTTCCATTGGGACACAATGCAACAAAGGTGAACCAAAATATAAGTTATATGTAGGCTAAACAACATCAAAAGAGAAAGTAACTAAGTGAAAGAAAAGTGCTGAGACAAGTCAGGACAGATGGGGGAAAATAGCAAGGAAACATCAGGACACACTGTCAATACATCAAATGGATAGCCATACAAGGCAAATAAGCCTATGGAGTAGGCCTACTGACTAGCCAGATGTTTGATTTTTTAATTAAGTCTCCATGGTAGTTAATCATTGTGTTTTTCTATCTTCTAACAGCAGGTAAGAAGAGGACGATGACCCCGAAATAGGCTACAGTTGTAGAGATCTGATGGTCGGCAAACTTCTACAGCTGGGATATCCAGAGGCAGGCTGCAAATTGTTCTTTGTGGCCAACATTAGCGTTTGAAAATAGAACAAGCCAAAAAAGTTATTCACTCAAAAACAGAAACTTGTAAAGGTATTCAAAACAATTAAAAAATGTGAAGTATCTTGTATGTGGATGTATTTGTCAGTCTGTATGTGGGTGTGCCTCTGTCTCAATTTGTGTGGCTGACTTGGAAGGCCAAATGTACTGTGTATGTGTTCATCTGCTTTACTCAATGAAGTGAGCCAGTTATAATGGCACAAGCAACACTATTCCAATACGCCTGTCCCCTCTAGTGGAGGAATGTGGCATTGCAATGGTATGGGCCAAGCTATGAAGTGGGTATGAAGTGGGTATCCTATGAAATGTGTCTATATATACGTCTATCAAATGTAAGAATTTTGCAGAATGTACTCCAGAATATGCTCTCCTATATGGAAGGGTGACTGAACTAAGCAAGGTTTTGTGTTTTCACATTTGTGTGTGGATGTGTTACTAATCCTGCCTCTGATTTCACATTTTATTCCCATGCATAATTTGATCAGGATGAGCTGCATTACTGAAATGTTATACATGCCAATGTATGTCATATGTGGATTAAGTCCTCTATGCTTGTATACTAAAACAGTTGTTTGTAATGATATGGATGACACACTTAATCGATTTGCACGCATCTTCCTGACAGTCCAGATTAACAAGCAATGAGACTTTATTAGCAATATGCACAAAGTACACACATTTACACGTTTGCAAGACATCAATTAAATGCACATATGGTTGGAGTAATTATCGTTACAGATAATTGGAATTAAAGAAAGACATCAATGTGAAAAAGGAGGGAGAGTTGCCCCGGAGAGGAGAGGAGCAGGGAGTGAATGTTGGGGCCAGGGAGGGCTAGTAGCAGAGACGACGTAAGAAAACAACAACAGCTGTTTAGCTTGTGGCTAAAAACGGGATCGAACAACAACATCATTTGCTGAGAAAATGATGAAATCTGGGAAAAGAGGTTTGTCCTGACTTCAAGAGAAGTGCTGGGACACCTTGGATTCTCTCTTGCATGGGCTCCACAGATTGGAGCGAATCGTCTATTATTTTTCCAGTTTTCTTCTTTTCTCTGTGGTCTGCTGTGTTCTGTCACATTGTTCATGGGATAAATGGGATAGCAAATCAAAGTCACAGTCACTCTCCTTCAAGCTGCAGCTCCAGGAAGGTACAGTAAGACGGGGTCTAAAGTGAATTAAGTTTGATCACTTCCTCCAGACGGGCGAAGTGCTGTTACTGTAAGTCCAAAAGCTGCTTGTGAACAACCATGAATCGTTGTAACAAGAAGGACCATATGCCGGATTGTGAGTTGGCTGCTTGTCAAACTCACTCGCAACACTCACACCTCACAGACACCCACACACCTCACAGTCTTCTCTCTTCACTGTCCAGCATCTTTATCAGGTCTCACTGGTATTGTTGTCTTTATTGATGGAATAAAAGACTCACAAAGTTCATAGTAAATGTCTTGCACAGAACTTTATTGCAGCTATTTTGTGTTACAATCACACACACTAGCCTGGTGCAAAACACTGCTACCTTCCACAGAATGTGTGAGTGTGTGTGTGACTGCTCTGCCCTTGACATGTATCCAATCATCCAAGCGTGCTAGATGGTTTAGTTAATTAAGCTTAATCTACCCCCAGAGACAGATCTGAGTGCTGTTACAGTGGCCCCATAGCTGTCCCCATCCACTCTTCCCTGGACCCCCATGGAGCCATCAGGCCCTGTGCTACTCAACCATGTTCAAGTGCACTGACAGGGTTCTGGGGGAGCAGATTACATGCATTGGAGTTGGAGTAATCTGACCGCAAACAAAAAAAAGGAAAAGATAGAGCTCCAAGTGCAACATGGTAATTACTGAAAAATATAGTAATTACAGCTAAAAGGTGAAAAGCCTACTTCTACTAATTATTTTACTGTTTGAATGGTTAAGAAGCATTTTTGTGAGCCTGTAATTACAAACAATCGTTGACTCAATTAGCGTAATGTGCATTCATTTAAATAAACGTATACTGACAGTATTCAGATTACATTATCGAGTTAAACTTAACGATTATTTTAATCAAGAATCAGTACAGTATGTAATAGATTAGATTTAGCTGATCTTGGAGGGTGGGTGTGTATTCTCTCCAGAAGGAAATTGTAAAATACTGGCTAGCAGATTTGTGAAAAAAGGAAGTTAAAAAAAAGGGAAGGGGGGCGTGGGGCGTGGGGTTGCAGTATCAGAATCGTAATGCTTTATGAAATGTTTTATTTTGCCAAGTAGCCTACAAGGACTGCACAATGACTTTTGCCTGTTTAATTGGTGCTGGAACATTAGAAGATGGATGTGAACAGTATAATATTATACAGCATGCAATGTACAGGCAAGACACACTGTTTTAGACTAAATATACAAGCAATAAAATGATGTTGAAATGTTTATGTGAAATCTTCTTTTTTGCCTAACAGACCATTTCATCAATTACGTATATGTATGTTTGATATTCCACAGCACAACACCTTTTTTCATAATACACTGACATAACATTATATGTTACTTGTATAAATGTTAAACTGATGACTATGTCACTAACATCCTCCTTGGCTTGGCTTTTGTAGAAAGTATTGCAGTTCACCATAGCACACGAATAAGTATCATTCAGTTCAAACCAAGTGTTTTATACTGTATGTAAAGTGCAATAGCCATCAAGCAACATTCATTATTAGGTTACCTTTTGTTCGGATTTTATTGTCACCAGGAATTTATCATTTGCTTTACTTCTGTCCCTTTGTGTTGTCACCTTATGGGTTGATTTGTTCAATACAGTTACAGTGTGATCTAGCCGGCTCAATGTACAATGAGCACAATAGAGATATACAGATATTTTATAGATATGAATCTATTTATCATGCTGTGCATTTGCTGCTATCCACCACCTTTTGAAAACACAAACTTAACACTTGTTTCTCACTTGCTTCCTGTTTGAAGTCTCATTTTCTCTCAGTATATGACATGAATTTCTCTGCTGCTTCTTGTTTGAAGTTTTATTATGCGTTGATGCTTTCTCGTCTTGGTTCTGAGTGCAGCATTGTTGTTCTCTATTCCTTTTTTTTATTGCTTCTGCCTGCTCTCGAGTACAAAAGTCGGCTAAACTACAATCAAAAGTTTTGACACACATTTCTTTCTTTCTTTCTTTCTTTCTTTCTTTCTTTCTTTCTTTCTTTCTTTCTTTCTTTCTTTCTTTATATATACTTTAATTAAAAAAATATCACATTTTAGAATAATAATAGTAAAGACATCAAAACTATGAAATAACACAAATGGAATCAGGCAGTGACCAAAAAATTCAACTAAAACTAAAGTCTTATTCTTCACCAAAGGCAAAGGCTTCAGAGAGAAATCCAGAGTCCGTGAAAGATAACAAACAACATATAGTAAGGTCCCCTGCACATAAAGAAGACCACAACAATACACAACACAACCACTTTTCAGTCCAATTCCACTTCGGCAGTGTTGCAGCCTGTAACAGCCAGGCTTTTCATAACGTCAGAGGTGCTCTGTCCAATGCTTTTGTCCTTCTCCCTCTCCTTCCTCTTGCCATTTCCACACTGGAGAAGATGCAGCAGGTGTCCTCTGAACTTCTGTGTGAGCATATAGAGCATGGGATTCATACAGCAATGAGAGTAAGCTAGCAGACGGCAAATCTCAAAGGTGAGGTACACACGTTCTCTCACATTACAGTCTTGGGGTTCGTACAGAGAGAGAAGAAACATCAGCGTGTAGTAAGGTCCCCAGCACATAAAGAAGACCACGACAATACACAACACAACCACAACAGCCCTGTGCTTTTGTCTGTTCACAGCCTGCAGAACTGTCCTGAGGATGGCAGAGTAGCAGAAAACAATGATGCAAATTGTATTGATAGCATCCTTCAGGCATGCAACGATGCTGATGACCCAGGCGAGTGCACAGGCTCGCATGGCCCATCTCTGCCTTTTTACAGGGCTGTTTGGCCACTGCAGCACCACTGTTGCAAAACGATCCACTGTCATGGCAGTCAGTAGAATGACACTACTGTACAAGCCAATGAAATAAGCCGCAATCAGAAATGTACAGGCAAACTCCCCAAAGACCCAGTGAGACAGCTGTTCGATGGCCCAGAATGGAAGGGTGAGGGTGAAGACCAAATCCGAGCAGGCCAGATTAAAGACAAACAGGTTGGTGATCTTTTTTTTGTCCTCATAGCAGAAAAGGACATAGAGGAGGAGACCGTTGCCTATAACACTGAAAGTGAAGATCAAAAAGAGGAACACAGCATTGATGGATCCAAAGTACATCCCCTCTTCACAAAGATACACCAAATCAACACCAGAGTAGTCGTAGTCGTCGTAGTCAGTCGAGTTGTAATCAGGAACTGTGCCATTTATTGTGCTGTTGATTGCAGATCGAGTGAAAGCACTCTCCATTTTAGAATCTCTAGGAAATAAGAGCACAAAACTAAAGATGAGTTCAGCAAAGCATGTTCAATTTGAGATTGTTTTCATTTGTAATATGACAAACTCACTATGGTTATTAAACTTAATCTTGAATAAAGATAAAAGCACATTTCTCTAACGTTTCAGCAATTTATTATTTCTTGAAAAATATCCAAATGGATTTTTAACTTACCCAGATAACGGATCCCACTTTCTTGTGGTGCATCACACTGTAATCTCTCAAGCCAGACTGTCTCTTCTGCATTCTATGAATGCAGGCGTGTGTTGGGAGGCAGAGTGACGCGAGGACCGTCCCTCCATCCCTGTTAACGTTCCTATTATGTGTGTCTACGCTAGAGATGGAACGATATGAACATTTCATATCATGATGCAGTGACCAAAATTATCACGGTTATCAGTATAAGTTTTTACTTATGTAAAAACTTACAAATGTAAGTTTTTACATTTGTAAAAATGTGCTGAAAATGTTCAAAAAGTACTAATACACTCACAGAAATCATTTCACCAAGTTTTATATTGAAAACACAGACCCAAAAAGGATTGATAGACTCACTGAAATCATTTCTCCAAGGCTGCCGCTGCGCGTTTGCATCTGGCAGACGGTTGCCAATGCCAACTTCGGTTGATGATGGACTATATTTTACCATGTTTTTCAAAACACTGTAATGGTAACATAGTACGGTATCAGGGTTTTAATGATAATGAACATTTTAAATGGTACGGTTATCGTAAGGAATTTTATCACAGTTATCATTAAAACCGGTTATTGTTACATCCCTAGTCTACGCCACTGACCTACATAATATGGACAGAGCTGTCCCATTGATCTTGGTCTCCCGTTTGGAGTTGAAACGTTGGCCGTCGCCATCTTGGGGTTGAGTCCTTACACAGCTCACGTGAGATGGGGGTTCCAGAGCCGCAGATCCGCCTGCTATTGGTCCATGATTTGCAAGCTGCGTGATCACTGGACAGGTCACAGGTCACTCACCAGGTCAATCACCCCCTTTTCTATCATCTATTTTACTCCAAATGGGCGAGTTATATAAAAAATGACCCCCCCTACAGTTGTTATGAAAAGGCGAAATTAGCTATAGACCAAAACCGTGTTTTGCCCCTGACTGGAAAGCTGTTGAATTCTGTTACAAAGTCGGGCATTTTAACATGGGGGGAATGCCTACTGCCCCCGGCGCCTAGTGGCCATTCAAGGAACTACAGCATTTCAATTCACAGTCATCAGAGGGAAGCCTGGGGGGTTGGCCACTGGTCTACGCCCCAGATTAGAGTAGGCCTAGATAGAGCGGCCCACTGGGAAGTCGCCCGGTAGTCCCAGTCCATCCCTGAATATATTGCATTGCGGAGGCTATTCGAAATTATGGTTGTTATAAGCATCACAAACATCTAGTTAAGAGAAAACGTTTCCACAAGCAGTTAGTAGTAAGTTAGTAACAGGGTGAGAGATCTTTAAGTTTTGTTCAAAGATCTCTTACGCAACAGGCAAGTTAAGAAAAGCCTGACTGTGGCGAACACACTAAGTTAGTAACAGGGTGAGAGATCTTTAAGTTTTGTTCAAAGATCTCTTACGCAACAGGCAAGTTAAGAAAAGCCTGACTGTGGCGAACACACTAAGTTAGTAACAGGGTGAGAGATCTTTAAGTTTTGTTCAAAGATCTCTTACGCAACAGGCAAGTTAAGAAAAGCCTGACTGTGGTGGACACACTAAGTTAGTAATAGGGTGAGAGATCTTTAAGTTTTGTTCAAAGATCTCTTACGCAACAGGCAGGTTAAGAAAATCCTGACTGTGGTGAACACACTAAGTTAGTACAGTAACAGCTAGGTGAGATATCTTTTAAGTTGCATTCAAAGATCTCTCAACCAACAGGCAAGTTAAGAAAAGCCTGACTGCGGTGAACACATTTGGGGAAGTAGTTTTCAGCATAAATATACACATGTGGTTTTCAGCCTATCTTCAGCTCCTCTGGTGAAAGGGTTTTCTCTCACCGCACAAAATGCTTGAACTGCACCTATGCCATCATGATTCATTCTCTTTATGCATGTTCCCGGGGCAAATTCTGAGGCTTCTGAGTCCACCTAGCTCGGACCGTTTCCCGGGTCTATCGAGACCGATGACATCACAATGCCGCCCTGTGACATCATGACAGATGTGATCTCCTTGCCGAATATGACATCATCACCGATGCCGTCACAATAAGGATGTCACCATCTCCGATGACATCACAATGGGATGTGTGACAGCATCAGCTGGGAATGAGATGAGTTATGACATCACCAGTGATGTTGCATACCCGGACTAGGGCAGCTATAAGTAGGTCCAGTCCAAGTTCATTCCGGTTCCAGATGTTCGAGGCTTCGGAGACCTCAAGCCATTCTAGGAGATGCTGGTCAACACCCAGTTGGTCAGCGGGTTAGTGCGGGAAGGGACCTCCATCACACGTGGCATTGTGCATCTATCAACGCAAGCTTCAAGACCTGAGGCAGGCTCAAACCCAGACATAGAGCAGACGGGTCCGCTGGGCCTGCAGACCCTTGAGAGGGAAGACTTGATCCCCACGGGTGGAGCCAGACTCACTGTGCATCATGGGCTCTGCCCGGATCAAACCCCTCCAGCAAGTGAGAGAGCCGAAGGTGGAAAGTGGAACCGATTCCCCCCGGCTGCTTTTCAAAGAGCCGGGTCCCGCCAAACCTTTACAATATACTCAATGCCTAAACATAAGTTGCTCCCGTACTTCAAACCTCGTTTTAGACAACGAGCCCGCGGTGTACTTGACCTTGACCTTTACCTCCACTGGTGTGAGTGGTGCTCTAGGCTGCGGGGAGCATTACGTCAAACGCAAAAGGCACGTGACAAAGTGCTCTGAGACGAGTTCGGAGTGAGAATGTGTTGCCAAATCCCCCTGTGCATTCAAACACAAAGCACAATGTGACAAAGCGGCGGAAATCAATGCTGTGGGAGTGAGAATGGGTTGAATAGATGCAGTGTGAGGGAGTTTCTAAGGAGGCACCTTTTTCCTATTCACCTTATGTTCAGACCTTACAGTGGGCCAAATTCTTACTGAGTAACTACTTACTGAGTAGTTACTTAAGCAATATAGCATGAGAGCCAGTGTGTTGTGGCAAATATATCCCGCTGCTCAGCTGTTATCCCACGAGGCCGCAGGCCGAGTGGGATAACTGCTGAGCAGCCGGATATATGCCACAACACACGCTGCTGCTTTGTGCACTCCTTAAAGCAGCTACGAGCAACTTTTTCGATTGTTATTAAACAGTATAATTACAATATTGATGCATCACATCTTACCTATAATAGTAGCTGAGACCAAAGCCTTGTCAATCGGAGATTGCTCCCTTAGGTGATTATTAAGTCTGTGTCTGTCTAAACTCGCGTCAACAGGGGGCTCTCTCTCTCTCTCTCCTACGGCCGGCCCGGCTACACCCGGAAGTGAAACGCGGAAGTGAAACCCGGAAGTGAAACGCAGCTGCCTGCCTATGCCGTTTGCGCTGCCTAGCAACATAACATAAAAAATGTGAACGCCACGGATACTTTCGGGAACATCTCTCGTTATATTCTAACAGGTTTTTTGGAAGTTATTTTGTGGTTATGGCTGAAGTGGCTGCTGCAAACCGTTTCATTTCACTTCCTGATCTGCCCTGGCCACAGACAGACTACACTGGCCGATTCACTCGGGGTTCAAGCGAGACTACTCTGCGTTGGTCTCGTCGACTATTAGAGGTAAGATGTGATGCATTGATATTAAATTTATACTGTTTAATAACAATCGAAAAAGTTGCTCGTAGCTGCTTTAAACCCCGTAGTTATACTATAACTACACTCCTTAAACCCCGTAGTTATACTATAACTACACTCCTTGTACCCCGTAGTTATACTATAACTACACTCCTTGTACCCCGTAGTTATACTATAACTACACTCCTTAAACCCCGTAGTTACCCTGTAAGTACATTGTGGTACCCCGTAATTAGCCTATAAGTACAAAATTGGTCCCCTGCTTCAGAATACAGCCCGCAACCCTGTAGTTATACCATAAGTACAGATCTTGTTACCATCTAGTTAAAGTATTAATTCCCTCCTTGTACCCCGTAGTTATACCATAAGTACAGATCTTGTTACCCTCTAATTAAAGTATTAATTCACTCCTTATACCCCGTAGTTATACTATAACTACACTCCTTAAACCCCGTAGTTATACTATAACTACATGCTTATTTGCGGGCTGTATTCTAAAGCGTTACCGCCATATTTAGGGAGGGCAGAATATATGTACGGTACATATCAAAGAAAATGGATGAACACCGCCTAGACAGCCTAGCTTTAGCATACTGTATGTGTACTCTACCTACACTAGATGTGACCCTGGATTCTGCTGAATGTTGACTGTGTGACTGACACACAGCTAAGCACTACAGCTAAGCCATGATATCTGCACCGTGACATATACAGGTCCTGATTGACGGTAAAGCCACAATGCAGCAGATTGAGACATCCGATGATGAGACCCTGAATCCAGAGATCATCATACAAAAAGAAAAAGCAGAGGACTATGTGAGGACGCGGTATAAGGAAATGGAGCAGGTAATGCAGCTTTGACAAAGTTTCATTGGTTTGTCTTTACGGTGTGGCCACCAGGCCGAGTCATTTGGAAGAGGGTTTGTCCGTACGTCTGTATGTCCCCACGAAAGAAAGAAAGAAAGAAAGAAAGAAAGAAAGAAAGAAAGAAAGAAAGAAAGAAAGAAAGAAAGAAAGAAACAAACAAACAAACAAAGAGAAAAAGAAAGAAGCACATCCTCTGTGATATGGAGCTCTTCAGACCAAGTTTCTGTGCCACTGAGTGATACCAGAAAATAACAACTACGACCAAATCTTCAAATTAAGGAATTATCAAGGATAAAGCTATAAAACATCCAAACAGGACTTAACACTAAGAATGTCACTGACTGTCAAATTTTGTAAGTACCATTTGTATGCTGATGATACAGTCATGTATGCCTGTGCTACCACTGCCGAGATTGCCTTTTCAAATCTGCAGTCCGATTTTGACACCTTGCAGCTTGCTTTATCAGATTTGAAATTGCTCCTAAACTCAAGCAAAACTAAAACTATGATTTTTTCCTCTGCACGAACAAAGGTTCCAACCCTCTCCATCAATACCTTAGACGGTGTCGCTATCCAATCTGTCGATACTTATAAATACCTGGGTATTTGGTTGGACAAAAGCATAAATTTCAATTTCCATATTGACCACCTCGTGAAGAAATTAAAATTCACTTTAGGTTTTCTGTACAGGCTTAAGTCTTGTTTCTCCATGGTATCGAGGAAACGCTTAGTTACTGCACTTTTTCTTTCTCAGATTGATTTTGGCGATAATATATAGGTTTGCCTCAGCCTCCATCTTGTCCAAACTTGATCCTCTGTATCATTCAGCATTGAGGTATGTAACTAATTCTGGTTTCAGGACCCATCATTGTACCCTGTACAGCATGGTAGGATGGTCATCTCTTACTTTGTGCAGGCTTCAACACTGGTACATTTTAGTTTACAAGATTATTTCAGGTAAATTACCTTCTTATTTAAACCGTAAGTTTACACCCCTGGAAACCACCCATAACCTTAGGTCACATCGTTGGTTTCAATACAAAGTGCCTATCAGAACAGAGGCTGGTAAAGCAAGTCTGTTCTACTATGGTCCTTGGTCCTGGAATGATCTGCAAGCCAAAATCAAACTCGAGACCCTTATCTCATTGCATGATTTTAAACTTAGAATTAAGGAAGTGGCTACTTTTGGTTGCAATTGTTTCAACTAATATGTAAATACACAATTAAATATAGCTGCCCTTTTATTTCACTGTAGCCATTGTAATTTTGGTTGTTTTATCTACATTGTGACATAATGTCATTGCTTTTATGTGCTTCGTTGTAACTATTGTAGCTGTGTTGTGATTTATGCAGTCCTGTTAATGTTTTGTTTTAGTCCCATCTATTGTTGCTGTGTCTGTAACTTGATGTTGTCATGTTACGTTTTGTCACGTTGCTTGGCTATGTCTCACTTGTAAAAGAGGTTTGAACCCCTATATGTGACTTCCTGGTTAAATGAAGGTAAAAAAAATAAAAAATGAATAAACCTGCATTCTTTTGAATGGCCTGCAGCGGGCGACCCATTAGTCTGTGGACTTTTTTAACACCTCATGTATGGCATTTGGGCCATTGCCATCTTGGATCTCGACACAAGTCCTGTTGTGGATCTTAATCCTTCCTTGGTCACAAAAATAAGACAACATGCAGGCTGAGTAGTGAAAGAGAGATCTGTTTATTGTAAGCACACATGAGTATATAGCCAGCTTTCCATGCAAGATTCTCACTCAGGAAGTCACAGGGTCTGTAGAGGCCCCTGCTTCCTGAGATAAGATCTGTTGACAACCTCTTTGCAAGGGTGCGGGAAGCTGGGTGTGGTGGGTGCTGCAGCACCCCCTGGTGTCAATTTTTTTCTTTCTAAAAACGTTTTTCCGTTTTTAAAGTTTAAAACGGAAAAGGAAAAAACGGGGGGAAAAACAAAAAAACAAAGAAAAATAAACAACAACAAAACTGGGGAAATGGGGGGACCATTTCGTTTTTTCAATTTAAAACCATTGAAAATGGGTTATACTTGAGTACTCTGACCTGGTCTATTTATTTTTAACCATTTTTAATACGGAATGAATGTTTACTTTGTTCACGGAGTCGGAGATACGCTTTGTGAAGAGAAGGAGATACGAGATGACAAGACTGACAAAAAAAGAAAGAGAAGAAGGGACTCCCTATAGAGACAGTCCGCATGTCTGGGAACGCCCACAAAATGTTAAATGGCTGGCGCACGAGTGGGGTAAAACCGCCAATATATCTCATGGGCTGACTCAGCAAAAGACGGTGCTGCGGCACTAAACTACATGTTTGGAGGTTCTAGAGCAGAACACAAGACGTCTGCTCAGATGTGCGTTTACTGCAGTGGTTAAATCCCCGATCGTGTCTGCCTGGGCTGGGCTATAAGCTAAATTCTAACTTTGCTGAATGGATAGAACGGGGGAATTTACCCCACCCTGACCCAGAGATGGGGACTTCGACTTGGGACTTGGACTTGAGTCGCACTTAAGTCTCACTCACAGTGAGACTTGACTTGAGACTCATCCTCAAAGACTTGAGACTTGACTTGGACTTGAGTTTTGGGACTTGTGAACAAACTTTATTTTTTATTTAATTTTGTTGGTGCATTAACATTAAGGAAATCTATAGCCTACTGATGTCATCCAATCAATGCTGATAATGTATGCTAATAGATAAAAGGAGTGAGGATAATACAGTACATGCTTTGAATTCCTTGGTTTTAGCTATGCAGTGTTCTAAGCAGACCGGATGGCATGTAACAGATGATAGAACGCTCATCCATAAGAGACTTGAGACTTGACTTGGACTTGCCCCTCAAAGACTTGAGACTTGACTTGGAGTTGAGCTCAAAGACTTGAGACTTGACTTAGACTTGCAAAAAATGACTTGTGAGCATCTCTCAATATATAACATTGTTATTTTTATGTCATAAAAAGGAACTGCGGATTTCCATGTTGATGCATGGGTGCGCGCAAATAAAACAACCCAGGTGTGACCTTTTATAGAGACAGTCCGCATGTCTGGGAACACCCATACAGGCTCTAGGAACGCCCACAATAGACGCTGGGTAGCTGGCTCAGCCTTGCTAGGGGCGGGGTCATCTCCACGTATCCAAGATGCAACCAGGAGCGATGTGGCGTTTGATGTGAATGTGCGCATGGTGTTCTTAGCGCACGAGTTAGGGCTGGGGTATGCAGCCCTCAGAAAAATAAGCACAGTTTTGGGGATCCCTGGACTTCATCTAGATATTGACATGATATGATGGGCCGTACATGCATTCAGTTATGGATTTTGATTAGTTTTGTTGATATGATGATTTGATGATATTGTTGATATTGTTGTTGCTAAGTATTTGATTAGATAGCCTATTGTGTCTCTAAATAGTGGTATCCAATTAAAGAAAATGTATTGAATTTTACAATACAAATCTTTAAAGGCTGTTTTCTCAAAATGAGAAGTTTTTCCTCATACTCTGAGTCAAAAATCTCCACTTCACTAGCACTCACATTCACCAAACTTTCCAGTCTTATTCCTATCTATATTCTGAAGATTTTTACACGGGGGTTTGTTGATATATCATTCATTCCTCATTCCTCATTCCTCACATTTTATTCCTAAAAACATGGCGAAGATGGGTTTTTTATGACTGTTGACAATATTTTCTGATTTATGGATTGATAAGTAGAGATATCCAAAATCCCCTGTGTAAAAACCTTTGTCTCTAATATGTCAAGAAAATGAAACAATAATTTTGAACCTGGCTTTATCCAATGTTCAGATTTATGTTCTGGAAATGTATGCAAATTAGCGCATATTTAAGTAGATAATGCCTCATTTGCATGTTTAAACATACAATTTCAGAAAACTTGTAATACAAAAATTCTTAGTCTCAATGTAAGTAATCAACTGGGGAAGTTTCATTGTGATAGCTATTGGTTAATTATTTTTTTCAGTCACCTGCCATGTCTCGCCTTAGAAATCAGGGAGGTCACGTCTACCAGACAATTATATCACTTTTAAACACATTACATTTCTGTATCAATCATTGCAAGTATGCTCCCGTGAGGTGGGGAAGCTTTTTTTTGCTGCTCGGCGGGGGAGTAAAACTCGGCAGAACACCTGGCGGACGGCGCAAGGCGGAATGCTATCTTCCGTGCCTTAAGGCACGCGCAAACACGTGCGCAATCGCTATTAGGGGATAGCGCCTGTCGGAAGATCTGTTGACAACCTCTTTGCACGATTTTCCATGTTTATGCCTGTGTGGCTTCGCAAATTCCCCCTCAGTCCAGGAGTTTCCCACAGAGCACGGCCTGCTATTGGTCTGTGATCAGTGAACTGTGTGATCAGTGGACAAACAACCTGTCAATCACGCCCCAAAACATAGTCTGCAACTACAACATAGTCTGAAACTAGCGATTGAGACCATAAACTCATTAGGAAAGTGTTTACTGAGGCCATACTTGAGGCTTTAAAACAGAAGTCCACAAACCAATGGGTCGCCCCCTGCAGGCAAATAGGACACTTCCGCATTCGCTTCCATTTTTGACAAACAGAGCTACCCCCTTGTATGTAACACATTTATGTGTCATGAATGGTTTACACTTTAGATTAGGGCAGTGGTTCTCAAATTTGTTCACATGAGGGACCCCTAAACTGACAAAGATTACACCACGGGCCCCCATTTGATAGGATTTTGTCCCACAGTCCCCCATATGATAATAAGATTGATGCTTAAATGTTTTATTACAGAAAGTGTATAAAACCCATGACCAAAATAGTCATTGTGTTACTTATGAATGGAATTATAGCAAAGATAAATTACCCCCCTTTTGGCTGGGGACCCCCTGGAACCCTCTCAAGGACCCCTGGGGGTCCCCGGACCCCATTGGAGAACCACTGGATTGCAGAAATGCAGAAAGCCTTGTAAATGAATTGTAAATTATTTACACATAATTTACAACAGGTGAGGAACACAATTTACTAAAGGTTTATAGATGACTTACAACTAGTGGTGGGACTCAATAAAAAAAATCGAATTAATTAGAGGCTTTATAATGAATTAATCTAAATTTTAATCACATATTAAAGGCCCATTCGGTCGGTTCTGGCGAGAAATAAATGTGCACAAAGTGTTTTTTATTGGAAATGAGTGAATGCGCCTTGACGTAACTTAAAAATGGCGACCAGGGGCGTTTCTCTCCGACCAGCCGTTCAGAAGATACATGGCAATACCGCAGTTTCAAAGGGGTTAGCATTTCCCGCCACAGCTAGAGGATGTGACGTCTGCGCGTCCGCGAGCTTGCCTCTTGTCCTAGACGTCTAACAGGAAATGGCTAACGTTACGTTCGTCGCTAGCTGCTAGCAAAAGGAAACAGCACAGACTCCAGAAAAAGTCCACACTAGATAAATAAATAAATATTTATCTAATGAAGCCCGTCTGGCCAGACAGCAGCAATGTGACTGACATCGGGGGGAAACTAGAGTCAGGACTGTGTTTTCGGTTTATGAAGGGAACTTGCTGCTTGTAGCTACTGTAATGTGGTTTTGACCAGATAACGTTAGCTGCTTGCTAATTGATTTTCAAGATTCAAGATTTTTATTGTCACTCCGTAGTACAAGTATCTGACCACCTGGTCAGAAACTCTGCTAACATTACCGTCTTGTGTGAAGTAATGCAACCCTAACGTTACTACCGTTATGCTTATGGTCATGGAACATTATTGTTTGACTGCAGTTAGCTGTGGTGGTGAGTCTGCCTATGATAACGTTAGCTTGATGCTATACGCGGCTAACTAATAGATGTAGCTATATTTATAGAAATTACCACCAGCCCCACTAATAACGTTACTGTCTTGTGTTTAGGGCTGCCACAAACGATTATTTTGATAGTCGACTAGTCACCGATTATTTTAACGATTAGTCGACTAATCGGATCATATCGCACAATTACTCAATCGCTCTGATTTAGCTATCATCAGCTTCTACATTTAGCTTCAAGTTGTTTTAAGCATGTACCAAATAAAAATAAAGACAATTAATGATGATAATTCACTCAAAAATAATATTTTCATGAACTTTAAAGTTTAGAGCATGTAGCAGTATATTTATTTCTGGCATCAATGTACTTGCATGTAATACATGTAATATAGTGCAAATTGCAAAACTGCAAAATAGTACACATTGAAATTGAAAACATATAGTGCAATGAAATATGTACCGTACTATCCATTGAATGAATAATGCAAAATAAAATTAGGGCACTACTACGTGGCATGGAAATGGAACCAAAAACTATTCACTGCAACCAAAATATCAACAAAAACAAATTGTTTCAGTCTTCTCAGGCATCAAACACATTTTTAAATGTAGTAAGTAGAGTGCAAACTGCGGAGTAAAATGAGGTTTCCAGTATTCCCGTCAGCAACACATGAGCTTAACGTTGCTATGAGATGACAACGTTACAGCAGGCTTTTAACGTTAATATCGTTAGCCAATAGCTAACGTTAGCAGCTAACGTTGCGGTTGCCAGTGAGCTAACAAGCTAATTAGCCTTCATCTGCATTCGCCACAACGTGCTTCCTTTTGAGATGCTCGCGCATCATACTCGTGCTGCCATGATAAGCGAGTTCAGCTTATTTAGCAGATTTTGCACTTCACATTATTGTGGGTGAAATGCTCCCACACTTTGGACGTAGTATGAGGACGGCTAGACATTTTTTCTGTGGAGAAGCACTGGGAGCTGCTTGTTGTTTTTCCGATGACGGTGATGTCACGTTTTCCCCGGGTGATGGGTACTGCGCATGTGCATCAAAGACAGGACGGAGACGCCTGGATGCCAAGCCAGCCAGTGAGGCCATCGCAGGCAGCAGCTTCGCGGAAACAAAACAAACGTTTTTTTATTTTTTTCAGCTCCAAAAAAAACATGCGATTACGTCGACTACCAAATTCATCGGCGACGATTTAAATCGTCGACGTAGTCGCGACTAGTCGACTAATCGTGGCAGCCTTACTTGTGTTGATAATGAATCTAACAGTCGGAAATATGCCTAACGTTAGCCTGTCTGTTGTGCTTACGGTACATTGTTTGACTGTTCAGTTTGGTCAAGACGTACCGGGGGAGAAGGCTCTGACTGCAGTGGGACTGCACATAGTAACGTTAGCTTGATGCTAATCGCGGCTAACTAATATTAATTTACATTTATAGAAATTACCACCAGCCCCACTAATAACGTTACCGTCTTGTGTGGATAATGAATGTAACAGTCGTAAATATGCCTAACGTTACTGTGCTTATGAAACATTGTTTGATTGTTCAGTTTGGTCAACTCCAGGCATTAGACGGTACCGTACATACAGGGGAAGCAGGGTAGTTCCTGGCTCACGGTAACGTGAATATCCTATCCATTTCCCCGCAGCAAATGTAAGCCAAAACACGGCCAAACATGCCACAACAACGTTCGATAATTCATCCAGAATCCTTCCTGGGCATCTCGAGGCTGATCTGACCGATAAATTGTCCAGGTTGCCGTTTTCAAGTGACTTTTATGAGTTAACGTTACATAGCAACCAACACCTCTGCTGTTGTCAGGCAGTTGCTTGTGCGCGTGCGAGTATGGTGCCCGCGCGTCAGCTCGTTCACACGCTGCCTGCAGTTACTCTAACGGCCACCGGCGTCAGTAATAGTGACAATTGACGGAATGGGCCTTTAATATTTGACACAAGCAACATTTTTCAATTCAAATGGATTTTGGTATATGAATGAATCAGTGAATAGGTAGTAGTAGTAGGCTAGTACTTTATTTGGCACATAGCAGTCAGTAGACTGAATTAATGACCGATTTACAGGTTAAAAAGCAAACATGAGCACAGGTTAAAATGCACAATTGGCACAGGTTAAAGTCGAACTGAACCCATTCGTCGCGTGCGTCTGAGTCCGTTTCAGACTGAAAACATAATTTGTCTGGAATGACAGGTTGAGAGGCGGGTCATAGTATCATGTCGATGATTTTATTTGACAATTCTGGGGACTGGATTGGGCTTTGGCCAATCCTGGCGTGTTCCGCCTCCAAATCGAGTGGGATTCAGCATGTTGTGGCGCTCCCCTCGGGAAGAGCCTGCTGCTGCGAGGTTAGTGGCTGAGTGGAGCTCAGCGAGCCGCAGGCAGCCAGCTGCCTTCGTGTTGCCGAGCGGAGAGGGCAGGCAACGGCCTGGAATCTCCGAGGTGCGACCCCTGACAACCAAGCTCTCGGAGGCGCGCGCCATTATCGCTGATTGATTGATTGATTGACTTTATTTGGTGAATGTCAACACAGACAATCACCGAGGATAAAAACACAATAAAGCCATCAATGTAAATAATATTCCTGGAATGCACGTTTTAATGAGCCAGTTACATTTCTTTGCATTCTTAGACATTACCGTTTTTGTTTTTTGTTCATGGCCAAGTTAGTAGTTAGTTTATGGGATAGGAATTCTGCCAGGTGGCAGGCACTAGGCGCCATTTCTCTTTCTTTTGGAAGAGAAAATTATCCTGAAATGAAGATTTGATTGACAGCTGCCATGTCGTGATATGATTGGTTGAAATGGGGTAGACATTTGATAGTACTGGGTGACGTCAGCAAACTGTAGATTACTGTTATCAATGAAATCTTGAAAAATGAACTTTTGATGTGAAAAGTGTGAAAAACTAAAGAAATTCGATTTTTGTGATTTTTTTTTGCATACATTACATTACATTACATTACATTGCATACATTATTAAATAGGTGCACTGCATACCCAGGTATTTGAACTAAAAGAAAAGAAAAGTCATTTTTGGGTTTAGCTCGACTTTAAAATGCAGACATCATAGTAGCTTCACTAACTAAAATAGAACTTTCAGTTATAAACGAAAAAGGAGACCAGACCAACAGGACATGTTATGGGGTATGGAGGAGGTTCAGGAGTCTAGTAAGGTATGGGTTAGGGTTAGTGCTTGGAATTCGTCCCCTGAGAAATTCGTCCCCCTCTGTAGTGCAAAAATAAAGTGCGATTAAAATGCGTTACTTTTTTGAACACATTATTTTTTCGGTAATTAATTAATTAACGATTGAACGTTATTATAAAGTGTTACCAAAATATGAATGGTGGTGAACGGAGACGGACATTTTGATCCCGTTTTAATTGTGCCACGGGGTACACATGTAAATTTAGTCAATTTAAAAGATAACTATGAAGGTCAAGAAAGTCACAGTTTGTCCTGAAACTAAACGTAAGGTTTAGTTTTGTCAATCGAATATATCTCTCGTGTCGCACAATATACGTCACACCATCAACAACATCGACTGGCGACACTTATGTGACTCGTTGTGCATAGTCTTTCCGATTTATCACATAGTGCCTTGACTTGCAAAGTTATCTTTTACAGTGACAAACATGATATGTGTACCCCGTGGCACAATTCAAACTGGATCAAAAAGTTACATCTGTCTCCGTTCACCACCATTCATATGTTTTCAGACGCTGGTACACAGAGAAAGGCAGGAAGTGACGTTCACTTTGGCCCTCCATAATCTTTATGACTAATAGTTTAAAGTCGAAATGAACCCAAGCTGACGTGTGGGTCGGTGTCCGTTTTAGACTGAAAACATCATTTGTCTGAGATGACAGGTTGAGAGGCGGGTCATAGTAGCATGTCGATGATTTTATTTGACAATTCTGGGGACTGGATTGGGCTTTGGCCAATCCTGGCGTCTTCCACCCCCAAATTGAGTGGGATTCAGCGTGTTGTGGCGCTCTCCCATAGTCTCCTCGGGAAGAGCCTGGTGACGCGAGGATTAGTGGCTGAGTGGAGCTCGGCGAGCCGCAGGCAGCCAGCTGCCGGAGCGGAGAGTGCAGCCCGTCGGCCTGGAATCTCCGAGGGGCCGGGGTCTGAATTCGGCCTTAACAACGTTAACTCACGTTATCCTGAAATGCGAGTTTAAGAGCCAGTTACATTTCTTTGCATTCTTAGACATTACCGTTTGCTTTTTTTCGTATGTTACAGTACATACATTTGGCCAAGTTAGTAGTTAGTTTATGGGCTAGAAATTCTGCAAGATTACAGGCACTAGTCGCCATTTTCTCCTTCATTTGGAAGAGAAAATTATCCTGAAATGAAGATTTGATTGACAGCTGCCATGTCGTGATATGATTGGTTGAAATGGGGTAGACATTTGATAGTACTAGGTGACGTCAGCAAACTGTAGATTACTGTTATGAATGAAATCTTGAAAAATGAACTTTTGGTAAATGGTAAAATGGTAAAAACTTTTGATGTGAAAAAGTGAAAAAGACATACATTATTAATAGGTGCACTGCATAGAGACAGTCGGCATGTCTGGGAACGCCCATACAGGCTCTAGGAACGCCCACAATAGACGCTGGGGTAGCTGGCTCAGCCTGGCTGGGGGCGTGGTCAGGGTGGGGTAAAAACCCCCGTTCTATCCATTCAGCAAAGTTAGCCCAGCCCAGGCAGACACGATCGGGGATTTAACCACTGCAGTAAACGCACATCTGAGCAGACGTCTTGTGTTCTGCTCTAGAACCCCCAAACCTGTAGTTTAGAGCCGCAGCACCGTCTTTTGGCGAGTCAGCCCATGAGATATATCGGCGGTTTTACCCCACTCGCGCGCCAGCCGTTTAACATTTTGTGGGAGTTCCCACACATGCAGACTGTCTCTATACCCAGGTATTTGAACTAAAAGAAAAGAAAAGTCATTTTTGGGTTCAGCTCGACTTTAAAAGTAATCTAATCTGTCTCTCGTAAACTCTCGTAACGGGACAAGCCCCGTCTTTTATTGTCACACGAACACCACAATACATGCATGCGGCCACAACACACTCATGCTGACGGTGGCCGGTGAAAAGTGTCCTCTGCATTTAACCCATCCAGGCATGTCCTTTCCTCCGGGGGGCAGGCCAGGAGCAGTGGTCGCTTTCTCGTACAGCGCCCGGGGACCAACTTCGGATGTTGTCGTCACTGGTCGGATGACGATGACGATCTGATCTTCTGCATGTTTTTAGTGGGGGGGTTATATACGGAGGAACCCCCTGGGGGAGCACGGGGAGAACATGCAAACTCCACACAGAGAGAAAGGCCCTTATGACGAGATACCCCACCTGGGCAGTAGGCACTGAGGATATGGGGGGGAACACAACCACAGCGCCCACAGTGTCCCAGGCGAGAATCGAACTCAGGACCTTCTGACTGTGAGGCGACAGCTCTACCACTGAGCCACCGTGCCCCCTAATGTGTAAGAGATTACTGTTCTGAGGAAGTTTGAAGTAAAAAGTTAAATGAACTTGGTTTGGTTTTGAATTTGTTTTGTTTTGTTTTAAGAGTGCATTTTTGTTCTTGTGTAGTCTCGCTGGCCAGCCTCCTCTCCCTTCCGTCCGAGGAGTCTGGCGCCGCATAGTCTCTTAGAACAGACGAGTTGGCTTCCGCAATTTTCAAATGCTTCCGCCATACCGTCTGTACTTCGTGGGGGAGAATCATGCACCAAGCGGAATGGGAAGTAGAAAGGCGGGTTTTCCGCTCATTAGTCCAATCAGAATCGCAGAAAGGCGGGTCTTCCGCTCATTAGTCCAATCAGAATCCAATATGCCGCATTTTTTCGTGGACACACGTGTCGTGATAGGTCGCATTCCGTTGAACTTCTTTCCTGTCTGAAGGTTTTTTCCCAACTTCCTTGTGCATGTTCTGGGGGTGTAACGTACAGACTGTGTATAGCTGCATTCGCCGGATGTAGATGAGACAGTCTGTTTTAAGAGACTAGGCGCCGCAGGTCTCCATAGTGGGATTGAGATGGGCGGCGCTTACCGGCAGTGCCCTTGGAAAATAGTTTCAAACAATCCAACTTGTCTTTTCAGCGTGTACCAACGAGCTAGCGTGTAGATTTCTGCCGTTAGCTTGCTAGCTAGTTAGCGTTGTTGTTTTCACTGCGGCGGCAGGGCACTATTTACAGCGACACACAGGGAGGAGGGAGCGGAAGCCGCTCTGATTGACATGGTCGGAGCCAATGACAGAGTTTGTAATAAGCTGGGAGCGGACATCCGGCTGCCCCCGAAACAGTCGCTCAAATGGGAGAGCAGAGTAGAGCAGGGGAGGGTTTATCCCAGTTATGGAGACCTGCGGCTCCAGACTCCTCGGACGGAAGGGAGAGGAGGCTGGCCAGCGAGACTAGTTCTTGTGTGACCCTCAACACAGGGTTTGGGAATCCCAGGCCTACTACCAAGATACAGTAATACTACAACTAATAATAATAATAATGATGATAATAATAATAAGAAGAAGAAGAATGGTAATAGCAGCAACAACAACATCTGCACATAAACAAACTTTTATTGCCAGAACGCATTCCCCGCCCGCGCACACCGCTGCACCACTTACTGATACTTATGCTTAAATTAACTAAGTGGCACTCGTATTCTGGTTTATTTTAAGAAAAACATTGGCTGGTAACTTTAAAATCTAGTGGCCATATTGGCTGGTGATCGAAAAAGTTAATTTCAAGCCCTGCAGGGAGAGCAGGTGGTGATGGGAGTGAGCTAGCAAAGGAGCAAATATTGATCGACTCATTGAGTGCCATGGACGTCCTTCGACGTCCAATTAAATAGTGACGTAGAGTGCCACGGACGTCCTTCGACGTCCAATGCGTTTTTTGACGGTGGGACGTCGATCAAAGCCTTCCGCAGCTCCTGTACAACTATAGTAGCTATTGGAGGTCCATAACCTATTTTACAGAACCCTTAGGTGGCGACAGTGCTCTCCAGATTACAGAAATGTCAGGAATACACAGCCTGAAATAGCCTTGATCAAAGAGAACCCGCTCATGCTGCAGTCCAGAGCCATGTAGATTGTTCTGGCTGCAACTGACGGTGCGTGCGAACACAGTCAATCCGCGCACACAACTGAGTCCTTCTGCCTCTGTCTGTCTGTCAGCATAGTTTCTCCACATGATTAGCCGCTAGAAAAGCAGCAGCGCGACACTGAAAAGCCAAACCTTTCACTGCAGTCCGCGTGTGGCTTCTCCATGTTGCGCTGCCTGGGAGGCGGCGCACCAAAAGCATTCCGAAAATAGACGCTTGGTGCGAGGCTGTGTGTTACTAGTGTGGGGAGGAGTTTTCAGCTGAGGCGGGGGGAGGGGGGGAGGGGGGGTGGGGCACGCAGGGCAGGACACAACTACACCACATCACTACATCAGAAAATATTATCTAGAGTCAGTGAATGTGCTTGAAATGCTGCATTTCACAAAAGGCTGAATATCTCAGCTTATAATTTGAAATGCCTGAAAACGCTGAAAACAACCTATCTTCTCCGGCTCATAACTAAAGAACGGAAAATGGTATCAATAAACTTTTTTTTGCTGATGATACAATAGAGTCTCCTTGTTCTTTTTGCGTGTTCGGTGTTTACATAGTAATATCACACAATATTCTGTGGGCCTTGAGAAATCACTGAAAACGCTCTGAAAACTCTGGCACTGGGAGCGTCCGTTCTCCAAAAGTGGCTGGCACTCAATGAGTTAAGACTGAATAATGACATCACAACCATCTAATCGTTCATTTAAAATTAGATATTCCTCTAGATCTGGCTTCAAGCGGCCACAAATGTTTTGCCGGCGAACTTTGGGCGCCGGGAGCCCTACTTATAAAAACGGTGTGCTTAAGAAGGCTGCACTCGTTGTACTATTCGCTGACTGGATGTTGTAGGACCCAAGTCCGCTGCAGGGTGCCCGATAAGAACTGATCCGGATGCCGTTTATTCCTCAGAGGTCTTTATTACTAAATGCCACAGTTAACACACGCTCTTTCAATAGTTACAGTCTGTGTGTGGTTCTGGAAAACAATAAACAACAGAATTGAATGTGTGTCACAATTACTTGTAAATGTATTCCTACTGGACAACTATCAATGAAGAGGCTGCTTGGTTTCTACTGGGAAACTCAAATACAAAGGATTTCCCACAGCATATCCTTCCCTGAGGAGAATTTGGGCTTAAATGTTCCACAATCAACAAACCTTCCAAATAC
Source organism: Poromitra crassiceps (assembly GCF_964638095.1). Lineage (NCBI taxonomy): Eukaryota > Metazoa > Chordata > Actinopteri > Beryciformes > Melamphaidae > Poromitra > Poromitra crassiceps. The sequence goes on along the minus strand of NC_139635.1, from coordinate 32,769,283 downwards.
AAGTTATAATAATAGGTTTACAATATACAGTAGAGCATGTATAAAAGCAGGCCATACACAAATCTGGGATATTCCACATGTACATGTAAATTTGCTCTCACATTACCCTATTAGCAAAGGAGACGTTTATATTTATCATGTAAAGATGAAATATATATCAGATGGAATTAACGCTACTTAATAATACAGTATATGTGTCAGTCGTGCTATAGTATATGTAACAGTAGGCCAATGATACAAATAATGATACTTGGGCTATGAGATAAAGTCTGGGCTAGTCTAACATTACCTAACTAACTCCACATATATCCGGCTTCACTTTACTGGAGATAAGAATGTCAAATGGCTCTGCCGCCATCTAGCAGAAATAGGAGGTAACTACAATAATAACACCCTGGCCTGTCAGACTCATTTCACTGCGCATGCGCGAAAGCACGCATGGGAGAAAGGGCCGCTCCGCTGTGCGTCAACGTAATGGCGATAGCCCATCGATACCGCATCAGACAGAGATATATTACTTGTAACAGTAAGACCATGAACGGGAACTGTATAAGCCTAATTATAAACAGAATGAACCAACATTACAAGATACATGATACATTATACATTGTACAATTATAGCAAGACATTGACGAACAACGAGTTAGTCTGCCACTTGTTGCAGGATAGTAACGTGACATATCGGACTTCAATCAAATACCCCTTTCCCCCCTCCCAGTCTATTTCCACAGTCCGCTCGTTTCAATGTTTGGATTTACGATTAGCTGCACGCACACGAGGACTGATGATGGTTGCTGCAGTAATCCCGAGTTGGAAAAAGTCAGGGAAAAGTTTATCCAGAAGCGCGTCGGTCGGGACTGCTGTCGTACTGGGCATGTTGCATGTCACAACATGTCTGGGGAGGGCAGATGCAGACGTCATTTGTGACGTCATGTCGATAGTCCAAGCAGCGCCAGGCACTTAACGAGGGGGGAATAAAGGGTGAGTCCACTCAAATGATGTCCTTTTTTACACTACTAGTGATGTCATAAATCACTGATGATGTTACAGACATACGGGCCAACCCTGTTCTAGATGGCTCGGCCTGATGGCCACGCTGTGAGCAACTCACTCTATCCATACCTAAAGATTGCACAGGGAAAGCAGCCCATTATTACACTGTCTGTTTTTTTTAATAGTCTGACTTTCACATTTCTCCCATGAAGGTAAAAGCTGATAATCTTGAAAGGGCCGAAGGACTGGAGGCAGCGGGTGCAACGTTCATCAAAATATGTCCAAACAAAGGCAGAAAAAAACAAAGATTCAAAGACAGACGATCTTGCTACTGTACAATATTATGATATCAGATATTGATTCAGAACTCTTCCTGATTGCAAAACCAGTCATCAGTACTATTTTGTTAAATGCTGTTGATTGTATTGTATGTCCTGTTCTTAACAACAGGGGGACCATGTTGGAAATAAGAGATTGCAATTTCACATGCTATGCCTTGGATTGTGTTGTATTTCAATATCCATAATAAAATAAAATAAAATCATTGTCTTGTGATAAAAAGCTAATATGTTTCTCTAACTAGCAAATGTAAAATAAATGGGCTAATCCTGACTCTCATTCTGGACATTCACTTATTAATATTTGTAGGTTGTTACTTATTAAGATTGCTTATGGGGTTTATCAAATAGGTTATCATATTAGGTTCATTATGCCTCCGCCGGCGATAGCCAGGCCGGAGGCGGTGCTGCCCGCGAGGGCAGCGGCAAAGAAAATTTTACGTTTTTTGGACTTTCATCCATATTTAGAAGAATATTTCATTTTAAATTAACATTATTCAGTATCTTCTCCTTTTCTCACTCACTTTCATGTAAGCACCTGCTCTCCCTTTAGTCGTTTTATACTACAACAGACAGCAACACAGGCATAAACACTGAACTTATTATTATTATTATTATTATGGAAAACCAGATTATGATGAAAATCAAACACTTTTGAAGAGAGAGCATATGAAATAAGATTAGAGCTGGGAAGCACAAACTGTTTTTTAATGCATCTTGTTGGTGGTATAAACACAAGACAGCCAAATCCAACAATTTCGTAAATCCCATCTCTTGCCACCAGGGGGTGCTGCAGCACCCTCAGCACCCACCTTCCAGCTCCCTTCCCCCACTCTGGGAAAAAGCTCCGAGCAGGTAGAAGGGGGCGCAGCCGCGCAGTGGGTGGGGTGGTATGGATTAGGGACCATGGTGAAAGTGCTGCAGCCCAGGCAGCCAGAAAGCCAGAATTAGAAAAATTATTATTATTATACTATTATTTAAAGACATAAGACGCTGTTCTGCTTATTTTTTGTCTACTATTGTAAAATAATAGTAGGCCTATTATCGTGAAAAAGTATTTGTAAAAAAATAAATAAATAAAAAACATTTTCCCACTCTGGCGCCCCTAACGGCTCAAGCGCCCCTAGCATTTGCCTAGTTCGCCTAATGGACGGCACGCCACTGCCCTGACCCTGACCCTGACCCTAACCCTAACACTAACTCTGACCCTACCCCTAACCTAAAGACACAGCGACATCTAGTGGATTGTTTTTTAGCATAGCATAAAAGGACTGGTATATGGGGCGTGGGGCGAGCAACCACACCCTGTAACCCATAGAAACCACAATCAGAGGAAGACAGCCCAGAGCCCTTTGGCGTAGTGTGGTTCCTATAGGAGCCTACAGGGAAGAAGAGAGAGAACGAGTGAGGGAGAGAGAGGGACAGGGACAGAGAGAGACAAAGAGAGAGAGAGATGGCTCAACACATTTTTCAATGATAGAGTTACTCAAAATGTGCTCTACCAAATGGTAGCATCACACCCACATCATTTTAATGAAGAATGAATTTTAGCACTTTTCAACACTTTAGGTTAAGCTAAATCAATAGTTTATAATAATAATAATAGTTTTCCAAGCGGTAGATTCTTTTCATTTCAAATGTAAAATTAACGAATCAAGATGTATTTTTGAAAGAGCAGACTTTCCCCTTTTTGGGGGCTCTTATATAATACAAAATATACTCCTTAAAAGCATGTACAATCTGAATCGTTTTTTTCTTTTTAGTCCAATTCCACTTCCACAGTGTTGCAGCCGGTAACAGCCAGGCTTTTCACAGCCGCATGCTGAATAACGTTAGAGGTGCTCTGTCCAATGCTTTTCTCCTTCTCCCTCTCCTTCCTCTTGCCATTTCCACACTGGAGGAGACACCGCAGGTGTCCTCTGAACTTCTGTGTGAGCATGTAGAGCAGTGATACTCAACTTGCGGCCCGGGGGCCAGATGCGGCCCGCGATAGGGTGTAGAGTGGCCCCCTGACCATTTTCTAATTCACAATGAAAACGAATGTTAAATCAAGTTTGACTGAGCTCCAGCTAAACAATTATAAATATGGCCGTCTGCTCACTGCCCAGGCACTTACAGTATGTAATGTAGTTAACTAACTTAACTTAACCTAACTAACTAACTAACTATCCTGTGTGCACAAAATTGTGAGACTAAACTCCGGCTGACACCCCAAAAACCTACAATCCGCTTCAGAAAAATATATCTTAATGTTTGTTTATTAAGTGGTCCCTGGCCTCCTGTCATTTTGCAAAAGTGGCCCCCGGGCAAAGCAAGTTGAGTATCCCTGATGTAGAGCATGGGATTCATACAGCAATGAGACCAAGCTAGCAGACGGCAAATCTCAAAGGTGATGTACACACGTTCTCTCACATTACAGTCGTGGGGTTCGTATAGAGAGAGAAAAAACATCAGCGTGTAGTAAGGCCCCCAGCACATAAAGAAGACCACGACAATACACAACACAACCACAACAGCCCTGTGCTTTTGTCTGTTCACAGCCTGAACTGTCCTGAGGATGGCAGAGTAGCAGAAAACAATGATGGCAAATGGAAGCAGGGCCGTAGCCAGGGTTCCGAAATAGGGGAGGTCCAGCAAGGGGAGGCGGATTCTCTTGTAAAAGAGATCTTTGATCTCAATGGGACAAACCTGGTTAAATAAAGGCTAAAAAAAAAAAAAAAAAATCTCTGAAATATTAAAAAAATCTCTGAAATATTAGGGGAGGTCCGGATTTCCCCGTCCTCATAGCTAGCTACGGCCCTGAATGGAAGTAAGAAAAAGAGTGATACTTCGAGGTAATAACCCAGGTTACTCATAATGGAAGGCTCACAGATAAAGACATATTCTTGGACTTCCACCTTTGTATTAATAGCATCCTTCAGGCATGCGACGATGCTGATGACCCAGGCGAGTGCACAGGCTCCCATGGCCCACCTCTGCCTTTTTACAGGGCTGTTTGGCCACTGCAGCACCACTGTTGCAAAACGATCCACTGTCATGGCAGTCAGTAGAATGACACTACTGTACAAGCCAATGAAATAAGCTGCAGTCAGAAATGTACAGGCAAACTCCCCAAAGACCCAGTGAGACAGCTGTTCGATGGCCCAGAATGGAAGGGTGAGGGTGAAGACCAAATCCGAGCAGACCAGATTAAAGACAAACAGGTTGGTGATCTTTTTTTTGTCCTCATAGCAGAAAAGGACACAGAGGAGGAGACCGTTGCCTATAACACTGAAGATGAAGATCAAAAAGAAGAACACAGCATTGATGGATCCAAAGTACATCCCCTCTTCACAAAGATACACCAAATCAACACCAGAGTAGTCGTAGTCGTCGTAGTCAGTCGAGTTGTAATCAGGAACTGTGCCATTTATTGTGCCGTTGATTGCAGATCGAGTGAAAGCACTCTCCATTTTAGAATCTCTAGGAAATAAGAGCACAAAACTAAAGATAAGTTCAGCAAAGCATGTTCAATTTGAGATTGTTTTCGTTTGTAATATGACAAACTCACTATGGTTATTATGCCTCCGCCGGCGATAGCCAGGCCGGAGGCATTATGGATCCGGGTTGTCCGTCCATACGTACGTACGTCCGTCCGTCCGTCCGTACGATGTTTGTTAACGCGATATCTGAGGAACGCCTTGACGGAACTTCATCAAATTTGCCTCAAACATCGACTTAGACTCAAGGATTATCTGATTAGATTTTGGTGGTCAAAGGTCAAGGTCACTGTGACCTCTCGAACGCCATTTTCAAGCTTGTTAACACGATATCTCAGGAATGCCTTGACGGAATTTTATCAAACTTGTCTCAAACATCGACTTGGACTCAAGGATGAACTGATTAGATTTTGGTGGGCAAAGGTCAAAGGTCAAGGTCACTGTGACCTCTCGAACGCCATTTTCCAGCTTGGTAACGCCATATCTCATGAATACCTTGACGGAATTTCATCCAATTTCCCTCAAACATCTACTTAGACTCAAGGATGAACTGATTACATTTTGGTGGTCAAAAGTCAAAGGTCAAGGTCACTGTGACCTCTCAAACGCCATTTTCAAGCTTGTTAACGTGATATCTCAGGAATGCCTTGACGGAATTTAATCAAACTTGTCTCAAACATCGACTTGGACTCAAGGATGAACTGATTAGATTTTGCTGGTCAAAGGTCAAGGTCACTGTGACCTCTCAAACGCCATTTTCCAGCTTGTTAACGCGATATCTCACGAATGCCTTGACGGAATTTCATCAGATTTGGCTCAAACATCGCCTTAGACTCAAGGATGATCTGATTAGATTTTGGTGGTCAAAGGTCAAGGTGAGCTCTCGAACGCCATTTTCAAGCTTGTTAACGCGATTTCTCAGGAATGCCTTGACGGAATTTAATCAAACTTGTCTCAAACATCGACTTGGACTCAAGGATGAACTGATTACATTTTGGTGGTCAAAGTTCAAGGTCACTGTGACCTCTCACACACCCAATTTCCAAGCTCTGTAACGCAACATCACAGGAGCGCCTTGACGGAATCTCTTCCAATTTGCCTCAAATGGCGATTTGGACTCCAGAATGAACTAATGGCGGAGGCATAAGTCCGCGTTGCGGTCGTTCTAGTTAAACTTCATCTTGAATAAAGATAAAAGCAAATTTCTCTAACGTTTCAGCAATTTGTTACTTCTCGAAAAATATCCAAATGGATTTTTAACTTACCCAGATGGCGGATCACACTTTCTTGTGGTGCATCATACTATGTAATCTCTCAAGCCAGACTGTCTCTTCTGCATTCTATGAATGCAGCTTAAATAGTCTGTAATTTACGCCCACAGATTCGTGCCCAATCACCTGCCTTTAGGCGGGACATCCGGGACATAATATCATTGCTCATTTTCCCTGGGTTTCCCTTTCTGTTCTGACCAAGTTTGACCAAGTGCTTGAATTACAGACTATGTAACTCCAAAAATAAAAAACTAACACCATATAAAACCATCCTTCTATGGGGACAAAGCAGAAAGACCACCGGATGAAGCACCGGAAACAGAGGGTCTTAGTGCGGATGACATTCCCTGTAGTAATCACCAGGCTCTCTCTCCTCTGAGAGAGCCTGGTGATGCGAGGTTAGTTTTAAGAGACACTAGTGACGGATGACAAGGGGGAAAAACACATTCATTCTTCCTCTTTTTTTTTCTTGGTGGAAAGTAAATATATTGACATTGTAGCTGTATAGTTTTTCATAGTCGTTTTATGTCAGGAATTGATTGACCCATTGATCAGCAATGGGTCGTGCCCGGCCACGACCCATTGCTGCACAGCAGCTATAATTATGGTTTTGCGTTTCCTGCATTAACGTAGTTAACCACTCGCTAGCTAGTGTTAGCTACATTGTTAGCCTCGGTGGCTTCTAGTCAACTGCGCATGTTCACGATGTGACCACTTGAAGGCCAAGCATATCGTGTACACAACTTCATATTCACGGTAAACACGAGCCGACATGAATGCAGCTGACATCATCAGGGCCTATGACATCATCAGTCAGGTCATAAGATGATTTTGGTCAATAATGATGTCACTGATGATGTCATAGACATTGTGACGTGGAGGGCGAAAACACCCTTAGGTGTGCACTCATAATGCCTATGACATCATCAGTGATGTCATAAGATTTGTGTGATGTCACAATGCCTATGACATCATGACATTGAAAATTTATGGGAGGAGGTTCAGCAGGATAATCTTCACGAACGTGAATCAATTTTATGCCTTTTGAAGCGTTTTCTTAAAATCGGATAAAAAAAACGCATTTACGTATCAAAAGCCCCACTCCCATAAACTCCACAGACCTTATTTTATGCTTTTAATTGAAATCCACATTCTAAAATGCCATTCACTTTTGCCCGTATGCTTCAACATGCTTGTTCCGGAGTATCCGGACACATTCCTGCGGTGCTCTATAGGAAAAAGGTGCCTCCTTAGAAACTCCCTCACACTGCATCTATTCAACCCATTCTCACTCCCACAGCATTGGTTTCCGCCGCTTTGTGTTTGAATGCACAGGGGGATTTGGCAACACATTCTCACTCCGAACTCGTCTCAGAGCACTTTGTCACGTGTCTTTTGTGTTTGATGTAACGCTCCCCGCAGCCTAGAGGACCACTCACACCAGTGGAGGTCAAGGTCAAGTAGCCTACGCCGCCGGGCTCGTTGTCTAAAACAAGTTTTGAAGTACAGGAGTAACTTATGTTTAGGCATTGAGTATATTGTAAAGGTTTGGCGGGACCCGGCTCTTTGAAAAGCAGCCGGGGGGAATCGGTTCCACTTTCCACCTTCGGCTCTCTCACTTGCTGGAGGGGTTTGATCCGGGCAGAGCCCATGATGCACAGTGAGTCTGGCTCCACCCGTGGGGATCAAGTCTTCCCTCTCAAGGGTCTGCAGGCCCAGTGGACCCGTCTGCTCTATGTCTGGGTTTGAGCCTGGCTCAAGTCTTGAAGCTTGCGTTGATAGATGTACAACGCCACATGTGATGGAGGTCCCCTCCCGCACTAACCCGCTGACCAACTGAGTGTTGACCAGCACCTCCTAGAATGTCTTGGGCTGAAGCCCGTCGACTCCACACATGGCTTGAGGTCTCCAAAGCCTCGAACATCTGGAACCAGAATGAACTTGGACTGGTTCTACTTATAGCTGCCCTAGTCCGGGTATGCAACATCACTGGTGATGTCATAACTCATCTCATTCCCAGGTGATGCTGTCACACATCCCATTGTGATGTCATCGGAGATGGTGACTTCCTTATTGTGACGGCATCGGTGATGATGTCATATTCAACCATGACATCATCGGCAAGGAGATCACATTATGTCATGATATCACAGGGCGGCATTGTGATGTCATCGGTCTCGATAGACCCGGGAAACGGTCTCAAGGAGCTAGGTGGACTCAGAAGGTCCAGAATTTGCCCCGGGAACATGCATAAAGAGAATGAATCATGATGGCATAGGTGCAGTTAAGCATTTTGTGCGGTAAGAGAAAACCCTTTCACCAGAGGAGCTGAAGATAGGCTGAAAACCACATGTGTATATTTATGCTGAAAACTACTTCCCCAAATGTGTTCACCGCAGTCAGGCTTTTCTTAACTTGTCTGTTGGTTCGGTTGAGAGATCTTTGAATGCAACTTAAAAGATATCTCACCTAGCTGCTACTGTACTAACTTTAATTAGTGTGTTCACCGCACTCAGGATTTTCTTAACCTGCCTGTTGCGTGAGAGATCTTTGAATGCAACTTAAAAGATATCTCACCTAGCTGCTACTGTACTAACTTTAATTAGTGTGTTCACCGCACTCAGGATTTTCTTAACCTGCCTGTTGCGTGAGAGATCTTTGAACAAAACTTAAAGATCTCTCACCCTGTTACTAACTTAGTGTGTTCGCCACAGTCAGGCTTTTCTTAACCTGCCTGTTGCGTAAGAGATCTTTGAACAAAACTTAAAGATCTCTCACCCTGTTACTAACTTACTACTAACTGCTTGTGGAAATGTTTTCTCTTAACTAGATGTTTGTGATGCTTATAACAACCATAATTTCGAATAGCCTCCGCAATGCAATATATTCAGGGATGGACTGGGACTACCGGGCGACTTCCCAGTGGGCCGCTCTATCTAGGTCTACTCTAATCTGGGGCGTAGACCAGTGGCCAACCCCCCAGGCTTCCCTCTGATGACTGTGAATTGAAGTGAATTGAAACGCTGTAGTTCCTTGAATGGCCACTAGGCGCCGGGGGCAGTAGGCATTCCCCCCATGTTAAAATGCCCGACTTTGTAACAGAATTCAACAGCTTTCCAGTCAGGGGCAAAACACGGTTTTGGTCTATAGCTAATTTCGCCTTTTCATAACAACTGTAGGGGGGGTCATTTTTTATATAACTCGCCCGTTTGAAGTAAAATAGATGATAGAAAAGGGGGTGATTGACCTGGTGAGTGACCTGTGACCTGTCCAGTGATCACGCAGCTTGCCAATCATGGACCAATAGCAGGCGGCTCTGTGGCTCTGGAACCCCCATCTCACGTGAGCTGCGTAAGGACTCAACCCCAAGATGGCGACAGCCTACGTTTCAACTCCAAACGGGAGACCAAGATCAATGGGACAGCTCTGTCCATATTATGTAGGTCAGTGGCGTAGACTAGGGATGTAACGATTCTCCCCCACGAAGTACAGACGGTATGGCGGAAGCATTTGAAAATTGCGGAAGCCAACTCGTCTGTTCTAAGAGACTAGCCACGGCCAGTCAGGACAGAAGAGTAGCGGATGTGACGTCGGCCAAAACAAGCCAAAAATGCTGGTGATGACGCGCAAGGAGAGATTGGGGGCTGCAATAAAGGCGATTGTCGTAAGGCCAAAACACACCGCAGTTTTAATTATTTTACATGACTATTTTGTTACCCGCCACCGTGGCGGACATACCTTTCAATGTCACTACCAAACCTAAAATCTGCCCGCCATTGGCGGGTGGCGGGCTCTAATTTCGGGCCCTATATATATATCAAATGCATTGCCTTAGCATCACTAAAGGCCAATTCAAACGTTTGGTCGAGCATGTTTTTAGACAATTATTTTACCCTTATTAGATATTTTTTTTATTGTTGTATCAAGTTACATAATTTTGTCCAGTAAAACCTCTGAAACTATAATATGTCAAGAAAATATGCTTACCTTTGAAAATTCCACCAAACAGAGTCCGCATGTCTGGAGTGACTTATTTTTATTGCTAGCCCTGACCCTAATCCAAACACTAACCCTGACCCTACCCCTAACCTAAAGACACAGCGACATCTAGTGGATTGTTTTGTTTTTTGCATAGCATAAAAGGACTGGTATATGGGGCGTGGGGCGAGCAACCACATCCTGTAAAAAGCCATAGAAACCATAATCAGAGGAAGACAGCCCAGAGCCCATTGGCGTAGTGTGGTTGCGGCACTATGCTCCACTTAGGAGCAGTGTTAGGCAAGTTACTTTCAAAATGTAATATACTACATATTACTAGTTACTTTTATTTGAAAGTAATACGTTACTTTACAATATTACTGTCTGTGTAGAGTAACTCATTACTTATAACACTTTGCATTACTTTCACCAAAATAACTGCAGTAGCAGAATGACATCACCGCCCCAGAACATCCCGAAAAATAATTTATACCATCTTCAAGTCAGTGTAAACCATCCAAAATTCAAAAATTTTATCATTTTCCTATGTTATTGTCATAGTGGTTATTTGCATAAAAACACAATTTGATTAGGAAATGATTGTATCTTTATCTGCTTTGATAAAATAAAATAAAAAGTAACTCAATTTGTAACTTGTGTTACTTGACAGAGTAACTGGTATACTATTATTGAAATCATATTGTAATGAGTTATATTACTGAGTTAAAAGCAATATATTACATGTAATGTGTTACTTTTATAATGAGTTACCCCCAACACTGCTTAGGAGCCTACAGGGAAGAAGAGAAAGAGAACGAGAGAGGGACAGAGAGGGACAGGGACAGGGCCGGATTAATAGTACCATGGGCCCCGGGGCTAATCATTTTCTAAGCCCCCCCCCCTGCTGCAAGGAAGGGGCTGTAGGCGTTGCCCTTGTGTGCGACACCGCAAAAAAAGATAGACATTTTTTGAACGTTTGGATGGTTTTTTTGCCATATTTAAAGGAATATCTCATTTTAAATTAACATTCAAAGCCATGTGTAAGATGTCATAATAAGCACATTTATTAAAACAATGCAGCTGCATAATACATGTAAATTAAAACTTAAATAGCCCATATTAAATAAAATGTGTACAGGTTTTCCTCTTCTGCTTAACTAAATACACAGCTGTGCAATAACAATAAAAATGTAAACAGAACAAAATTAACAACTGACCAAATACCAACTATCAATATTGTGACAATATTGTAGGGATGACTAGTGCTTTCACAAAATAGAAACACTGACATTTTTTATAAATAATAATCATCAGTAATGTGAAAATAATAAGTAAGTGGGTAAAGGCAAATAATAGAACAGCTAGAAGAAATTACATCACTTTACTGTAATGCAGCCTTTAAAACCAGGAATACTAGACACTTACAGTATCACCATATCCATCATCTAAAACCATTTCTATAGTCTCATATCACCATTATGCATCCAGTCCTACTTCAGCATTCAGTATGCCAGGGGTCCGTCCCCAATTACTTTTCACCAAGGGCCACATTTTGCTGAGGGCCAAGGGCTGGCGCCGGCGCAAAAAAATGTGGGGCATATGAAACCAGATTTAGAGGAATAACTCATTTTAAATTAACAGTTGTGATGTCATTATTCAGTCTTAACCACCAATATTTGATCCTTTTCTCACTGGGTGGGTTAATTTAAGAATATATCAGTAAGTGGCCCGGGATTCTCAAAGCCTGTGTTAAGGGTCACACAAGAACAAAAATCTCTTGAAGCTAAATAAATCCAAAACCAAACGAGTTAATGATTTACATATTTACTTCAAACTTCCTCAATGTAGTCATTTCTTACACATGAGATTACTTTTAGCCCGTGCATTAAACCGGGCCTGGACAGGGACAGAGAGATGGCTCAACACATTTTTCAATGATAGAGTTACTCAAAATGTGTTCTACCAAATGGTAGCATCGCACCCACATCATTTTAATGGAGAACAAATGTCAGCACTTTTCAACACTTTAGGTTAAGCTAAATCAATAGTTTTCCAAGCTGTAGATTATTTTCATTTCAAATGTAAAATTGACGAATCAAGATGTATTTTTGAAAGAGCAGACTTCCCCCTTTTTTGGGGCTCTTGAATTAAGCAAAAATAAATACAAAATATACTCCTTAAAAGCATGTACTATCTGAATCAGTTTTTTCTTTTCAGTCCAATTCCACTTCCACAGTGTTGCAGCCTGTAACAGCCAGGCTTTTCACAGCCACATGCTGAATAACGTTAGAGGTGCTCTGTCCAATGCTTTTCTCCTTCTCCCTCACCTTCCTCTTGCCATTTCCACACTGGAGGAGACGCAGCAGGTGTCCTCTGAACTTCTGTGTGAGCATATAGAGCATGGGATTCATACAGCAATGAGAGTAAGCTAGCAGACGGCAAATATCAAAGGTGAGGTACACACGTTCTCTCACATTACAGTCGTGGGGTTCGTACAGAGAGAGAACAAACATCAGCGTGTAGTAAGGCCCCAAGCACATAAAGAAGACCACAACAATACACAACACAACCACAACAGTCCTGTGCTTATGTCTGTTCACAGCATGCAGAACTGTCCTGAGGATGGCAGAGTAGCAGAAAACAATGATGGCAAATGGAAGTAAGAAAAGGAGTGATACTTCAAGGTATGAACCCAGGTTACTCGTAATGGAACCCTCACAGGTAAAAACATCTTTGTGGTCTTCCACCTTTGTATTAATAGCATCATTCAGGCATGCAACGATGCTGATGACCCAGGCGAGTGCACAGGCTCCCATGGCCCACCTCTGCCTTTTTACAGGGCTGTTTGGCCACTGCAGCACCACTGTTGCAAAACAATCCACTGTCATGGCAGTCAGTAGAATGACACTACTGTACAAGCCAATGAAATAAGCCGCAATCAGAAATTTACAGGCAAACTCCCCAAAGACCCAGTGAGACAGGTGGTAATCAATGGCCCAGAATGGAAGGGTGAGGGTGAAGACCAAATCCGAGCAGGCCAAATTAAAGACAAACAGGTTGGTGACCTTTTTTTTGTCCTTGCAGCAGAAAAGGACATAGAGGAGGAGACCGTTGCCTATAACACTGAAGGTGAAGATCAAAAAGAAGAACGCAGCATTGATGGATCCAAAGTACATCCCCTCTTCACAAAGATACACCAAATCAACACCAGAGTAGTCGTAGTCGTCGTAGTCAGTCGAGTTGTAATCAGGAACTGTGCCATTTATTGTGCCGTTGATTGCAGATCGAGTGAAAGGACTCTCCATTTTAGAATCTCTAGGAAATAAGAGCACAAAACTAAAGATAAGTTCAGCAAAGTATGTTCAATTTGAGATTGTTTTCATTTGTAATATGACAAACTCACTATGGTTATTAAACTTAATCTTGAATAAAGATAAAAGCTAATTTCTCTAACGTTTCAGCAATTTGTTACTTCTTGAAAAATATCCAAATGGATTTTTAACTTACCCAGATGGTGGATCACACTTTCTTGTGGTGCATCATACTGTAATCTCTCAAGCCAGACTGTCTCTTCTGCATTCTATGAATGCAGCTTAAATAGTCTGTAATTTACGCCCACAGATTCGCGCCCAATCACCTGCCTTTAGGCGGGACATCCGGGACATAATATCATCGCTCATTATTTTCCCTGGGTTTCCCTTTCTGTTCTGACCAAGTTTGACCAAGTGCTTGAATTACAGACTATGTAACTCCAAAAATAAAATGAACTAACACCATATAAAACCATCCTTCTATGGGGACAAAGCGGAAAGACCACCGGATGAAGCACCGGAAACAGAGGGTCTTAGTGCGGATGACATTCCCTGTAGTAATCACCAGGCTCTCTCTCCTCTGAGTGACGGATGACAAGGGGGAAAAACACATTCATTCTTCCTCTTTTTTTTTCTTTCGAATTAAGTCAGAGAAGACACCCACTGTGGCATTAGTATTTCCGCCTGAGCATATATTTTTAATCCATAACTTGTGTAACCATACCTGGCGATAACAATAGTGTTATTCACCATTCAGAGTAGGACGGAATTCAAAGTGTCAAAAATACAATGAATCAAAGTGAATCATACAATAATATAATCTCTATAGTGTATTGATCAATTATACATAGACAAAATAGCCCACTTATTACACACAATGGATGATTTTATTATTTTTCTTTCATTTTAAGATTCGATACCTAGGCTCGCCCGCTCTGCAGCTCGCATACGCAGCTCAGCCACTGCTCGACTGCACTATTGGCATGCGCAGCACACAATTTGCCAACTTTGCATCACTGATTACATCATTCACTGATGTCATCTGATGAAGTCTATGACATAATCAGTGATGTCACAATTGTTTGAGGGTAACTAAAAACCACAGTTGCTTGAGTGTCCCAATGCCTGCTGCATTCTTGGGCTCGTGTTTACCGTGAATACGACATAAATCCACTTGAACGGGCCCCCACACGACTTGGTATGTGAAATCTTTCTGAAAGCTTCGAAGCTCACGACCTGTGACATGTCTGGTGACGTTTTCACAAAATGGCGGAAGCCATGGACGTTGATGGAAAGTAAATATGTTGACATTGTAGCTGTATAGAGCTTTTCATAGTCATTTTATATCAGGAACATGTTGATATTCTCAACAGTCTCATCTTGTTTCCTCATTATGCTTTTGCATTTCCTGCATTAACGTAGTTAACCACTCGCTAGCTAGTGGTAGCTACATTGTTAGCCTGTTCACGATGTGACCACTTGAATGCCAAGCATATCGTGTACACAACTTCCGGCTTCATATTCACGGTAAACACGAGCCGACATGAATGCAGCTGACATCATCAGTGCCTATGACATCATCAGTCATGTCATAAGATGATTTTGGTCAATAATGATGTCACTGATGACATCACTGATGATGTCATAGACATTGTGACGTGGAGGGCGAAAACACCCTTAGGTGTGCACTCATAATGCCTATGACATCATCAGTGCCTATGACATCATCAGTGATGTCATAAGATTTGCTCTTGACATGCCTATGACATCATCTGTGGGATAAAAATTGAAACAGAGAACAGAGAACAGACAGAGAACAAACATTACCCACTTGCTCCGAGATAGGACAATTTGACTAGCCCATAATCACACTTTAGTTTGAGATCGGATTAAATGATGGATAAAGCTCTGTAGGCTACAGTACATTATACACATGCAATAGAGTACCGCATATTTTTGTAGTCGGAAGACGGAGGTCCTGGACATGTACGTTGGAGCTTAAGGGGAAAATTGAATGGGGTTTTAGAATGTGGATTTCACTCCGTAAAATAAGGTCTGTGGTTAACAAAATGTATGGGAGTAGGTTCAGCAGGATAATCTTCATGAACGTGAATTAATTTTATGCCTTTTGAAGCGTTTTCTGAAAATCTGATTAAAAAAACCGCATTTACGTTTCAAAAGTCATAAAAGTGATTCACGTTTCTGAAGATTATCCTGCTGAACCCAAATTACCACTCCCATAAACTTATGTTAACCACAGACCTTATTTTATGCTTTTAATTGAAATCCACATTCTAAAATGCCATTCACTTTTGCCCGTATGCTTCAATAGCCTATGCTCGTTCCGGACACATTCCTGCGGTGCTCTATTCACCTTATGTAGCCACGCCCATTTGACCCGGTTGTGTGGTCGTGTGACGACTTCCGGCTAAAAAAATAAAAAAATAAAATTGCTGGTTGCGCCAATATCATCTAACTCTGAATTAGAATAACATACCAAGTAAAAGCAAACGGAAATGTCTAAGAATGCAATGTACCTGGCTCGTTAAGTCTTGCATTCCAGGGAATTACGTTAACGTCTGCGGGTCTTATTGACGTAAGTGGCTCGAGCGCTCGGAGGAGAGAAAACTATCTGAAGCTTTCTTTGTTGGAGTCCAGGTATGTTTTACAAGAAAGTGCTCGTCATTGTCGACGATAACGTTATCTGACCTGGCTAACAGTGGATACTCGCTTGCTTGCTGTGTACCGAGCTCAAAGTAGTAGGCTACGTTCTTTATTTTACCCCCTGCACTGTCCGCTCCAAAAACAACTCTTATTTTGCGCCGTGACCGCCGGAAGTGTTAAGGACCCGGAAGAATTTGGCCCACTGTAAGGTCTGAACAATAAGGCACAGCATTGATTTCCGCCGCTTTGTCACATTGTGCTTTGTGTTTGAATGCACAGGGGGATTTGGCAACACATTCTCACTCCGAACTCGTCTCAGAGCACTTTGTCACGTGTCTTTTGTGTTTGACCTAACGCTCCCCGCAGCCTAGAGCACCACTCACACCAGTGGAGGTCAAGGTCAAGTACGCCGCGGGCTCGTTGTCTAAAACGAGTTTTGAAGTACGGGAGCAACTTATGTTTAGGCATTGAGTATATTGTAGAGGTTTGGCGGGACCCGGCTCTTTGAAAGGCAGCCGGGGGGGATCGGTTCCCACCTTCGGCTCTCTCACTTTGAGGGGTTTGATCCGGGCAGAGCCCATGATGCACAGGGAGTCTGGCTCCACCCGTGGGGATCAAGTCTTCCCTCTCAAGGGTCTGCAGGCCCAGCGGACCCGTCTGCTCTATGTCTGGGTTTGAACCTGGCTCAGGTCTTGAAGCTTGCGTTGATAGATGCACAATGCCAGGTGTGTGATGGAGGTCCCTTCCCGCACTAACCCGCTGACCAACTGGGTGTTGACCAGCACCTCCTAGAATGGCTTGAGGTCTCCGAAGCCTCGAACATCTGGAACCGGAATGAACTTGGACTCGACCTACTTATAGCTGCCCTAGTCCGGGTATGCAACATCACTGGTGATGTCATAACTCATCTCATTCCCATTGTGATGTCATCGGAGATTGTGACATCCTTATTGTGACGGCATCGGTGAGGATGTCATATTCGGCAAGGAGATCACATCTGTCATGATGTCACAGGGCGGCATTGTGATGTCATCGGTCTCGATAGACCCGGGGGGGTCATCCCTATGTTCCCCGGGTCCTATGTTCCCCGGGTCCTATGTTCCCCGTTTTTCTCAAATGGTGTCCACCCGCTATGCCGACCACCCGCAATGCCGACCTTAGGTTTAGGCGTGGGGGTGGGAGAGGTTAGGTTTTGGGTTAGGGTCTGGGGGAGGTTAGGTTTAGGCATGGGGGGAGGTTAGGTTTGGCGTGGGGGCTGGGAGAGGTTAGTGAAAAACGGGGAATATAGAACCCGGGGAACATAGAACCCGGGGAACATAGACATGATCCCGACCCGGGAAACGGTCCCAAGGAGCTAGGTGGACTCAGAAGCCTCAGAATTTGCCCCGGGAACATGCATAAAGAGAATGAATCGTGATGGCATTAGGTGCAGTTCAAGCATTTTGTGCGGTGAGAGAAAACCCTTTCACCAGAGGAGCTGAAGATAGGCTGAAAACTACATGTGTATATTTATGCTGAAAACTACTTCCCCAAATGTGTTCACCGCAGTCAGGCTTTTCTTAACTTGTCTGTTGGTTGAGAGATCTTTGAATGCAACTTAAAAGATATCTCACCTAGCTGTTACTGTACTAACTTAGTGTGTCCACCACAGTCAGGCTTTTCTTAACTTGCCTGTTGCGTGAGAGATCTTTGAACAAAACTTAAAGATCTCTCACCCTGTTACTAACTTAGTGTGTTCACCACAGTCAGGCTTTTCTTAACTTGCCTGTTGCGTGAGATATCTTTGAACAAAACTTAAAGATCTCTCACCCTGTTACTAACTTAGTGTGTTCACCACAGTCAGGCTTTTCTTAACTTGCCTGTTGCGTGAGAGATCTTTGAACAAAACTTAAAGATCTCTCACCCTGTTACTAACTTAGTGTGTTCACCACAGTCAGGCTTTTCTTAACTTGCCTGTTGCGTGAGAGATCTTTGAACAAAACTTAAAGATCTCTCACCCTGTTACTAACTTAGTGTGTTCACCACAGTCAGGCTTTTCTTAACTTGCCTGTTGCGTGAGAGATCTTTGAACAAAACTTAAAGATCTCTCACCCTGTTACTAACTTAGTGTGTTCACCACAGTCAGGCTTTTCTTAACTTGCCTGTTGCGTGAGATATCTTTGAACAAAACTTAAAGATCTCTCACCCTGTTACTAACTTAGTGTGTTCACCACAGTCAGGCTTTTCTTAACTTGCCTGTTGCATAAGAGATCTTTGAACAAAACTTAAAGATCTCTCACCCTGTTACTAACTTACTACTAACTGCTTGTGGAAACGTTTTCTCTTAACTAGATGTTTGTGATGCTTATAACAACCATAATTTCGAATAGCCTCCGCAATGCAATATATTCAGGGATGGACTGGGACTACCGGGCGACTTCCCAGTGGGCCGCTCTATCTAGGCCTACTCTAATCTGGGGCGTAGACCAGTGGCCAACCCCCCAGGCTTCCCTCTGATGACTGTGAATTGAAGTGAATTGAAACGCTGTAGTTCCTTGAATGGCCACTAGGCGTCGGGGGCAGTAGGCATTCCCCCCATGTTAAAATGCCCGACTTTGTAACAGAATTCAACAGCTTTCCAGTCAGGGGCAAAACACGGTTTTGGTCTATAGCTAATTTCGCCTTTTCATAACAACTGTAGGGGGGGTCATTTTTTATATAACTCGCCCGTTTGAAGTAAAATAGATGATAGAAAAGGGGGTGATTGACCTGGTGAGTGACCTGTGACCTGTCCAGTGATCACGCAGCTTGCCAATCATGGACCAATAGCAGGCGGCTCTGTGGCTCTGGAACCCCCATCTCACGTGAGCTGTGTAAGGACTCAACCCCAAGATGGCGACAGCCTACGTTTCAACTCCAAACGGGAGACCAAGATCAATGGGACAGCTCTGTCCATATTATGTAGGTCAGTGGCGTAGACTAGGGATGTAACGATTCTCCCTCACGAAGTACAGACGGTATGGCGGAAGCATTTGAAAATTGCGGAAGCCAACTCGTCTGTTCTAAGAGACTAGCCACGGCCAGTCAGGACAGAAGAGTAGCGGATGTGACGTCGGCCAAAACAAGCCAAAAATGAGGCCGGAGATGACGCGCAAGGAGAGATTGGGGGCTGCAATAAAGGCGACTGTCGTAAGACCAAAACACACCGCAGTTTTAATTATTTTACATGACTATTTTGTTACCCGCTGTTGGAGAAAAATATAAGTTCCATGCCATTTCCTAATCAATAAGTTATAATTGCATACACATAATTATTGCTATTAGTCATTGCATATTTGCACTGTGCAGACACATAACTAGCTTATCAAGCAGGAGATTTCTTCTCTTTGCTCCGGCCCATGACATCTCACACAGCCCCATAGCAGAGGACTGCTGTTTTTGCTGAGACCTTGGTCAGTGCATCATGTTCCAATAACAATTAATACAGACAGGCAGCCCTGTAGGCTCCAAGTCAAGTCATCACCCCCTCCTCTCTGCCTTTTCCTCTTCAGTATAAATCTATGTTACACTGTCGGCCATTTGCTGAATATTTGACTCTGTACATTAATCAGACATGTGTACATTGAGATTCATGCCCTCTGACAATATACATATTGCAGAGAATGTATGGTATTAAATATACTTTTATGATACATCTTCCTAGACTCATGGCTTCAATTCATTTGGTAGATAAGCTGTTCTAATTATCACATTTAGCGGATGTATAGAATTTTATTCTCTATCAGTTGGCGTCACGAACAGGATTATAGAATTTTATTCTCTATCACCCGCCACGTGGCGGACATACCTTTCAATGTCACTGCCAAACCTAAAATCTGCCCGCCATTGGCGGGTGGCGGGCTCTAATTTCGGGCCCTATATATATATCAAATGCATTGCCTTAGCATCACTAAAGGCCAATTCAAACGTTTGGTCGAGCATGTTTTTAGACAATTATTTTACCCTTATTAGATTTTTTTTTAATTGTTGTATCAAGTTACATAATTTTGTCCAGTAAAACCTCTGAAACTATAATATGTCAAGAAAATATGCTTACCTTTGAAAATTCCACCAAACAGAGTCCGCATGTCTGGAGTGACTTCTTTTTATTGCTAGCCCTGACCCTAATCCTAACACTAACCCTGACCCTACCCCTAACCTAAAGACACAGCGACATCTAGTGGATTGTTTTGTTTTTTGCATAGCATAAAAGGACTGGTATATGGGGCATGGGGCGAGCAACCACACCCTGTAAAAAGCCATAGGAACCACAATCAGAGGAAGACAGCCCAGAGCCCATTGGCGTAGTGTGGTTGCGGCCCTATGCTCCACTTAGGAGCAGTGTTAGGCAAGTTACTTTCAAAATGTAATATACTACATATTTCTAGTTACTTTCATTTGAAAGTAATACGTTACTTTACAATATTACTGTCTGTGTAGAGTAACTCATTACTTATAACACTTTGCATTACTTTCACCAAAATAACTGCAGTAGCAGAATGACATCACCGCCCCAGAACATCCCGAAAAATAATTTATACTATCTTCAAGTCAGTGTAAACCATCCAAAATTCTAAAATTTTATCATTTTCCTATGTTATTGTCATAGTGGTTATTTGCATAAAAACACAATTTGATTAGGAAATGATTGTATCTTTATCTGCTTTGATAAAATAAAATAAAAAGTAACTCAATTTGTAACTTGTGTTACTTGACAGAGTAACTGGTATACTATTATTGAAATCATATTGTAATGAGTTATATTACTGAGTTAAAAGTAATATATTACATGTAATGTGTTACTTTTATAATGAGTTACCCCCAACACTGCTTAGGAGCCTACAGGGAAGAAGAGAAAGAGAAGAGAGAGGGACAGAGAGGGACAGGGACAGGGCTGGATTAATAGTACCATGGGCCCCGGGGCTAATCATTTTCTAAGCCCCCCCCCCACCTGCTGCAAGGAAGGGGCTGTAGGTGTCGCCCTTGTGTTCGACACCGCAAAAAAAGATAGACATTTTTTGAACGTTTGGATGTTTTTTTTGCCATATTTAAAGGAATATCTCATTTTAAATTAACATTCAAAGCCATGTGTAAGATGTCATAATAAGCACTTTTATTAAAACAGTGCAGCTGCATAATACATGTAAATTAAAACTTAAATAGCCCATATTAAATAAAATGTGTACAGGTTTTCCTCTTCTGCTTAACTAAATACACAGCTGTGCAATAACAATAAAAATGTAAACAGAACAAAATTAACAACTGACCAAATACCAACTATCAATATTGTGACAATATTGTAGGGATGACTAGTGCTTTCACAAAATAGAAACACTGACATTTTTATAAATAATAATTATCAGTCATGTGAAAATAATAAGTAAGTGGGTAAAGGCAAATAATAGAACAGCTAGAAGAAATTACATCACTTTACTGTAATGCAGCCTTTAAAACCAGGAATACTAGACACTTACAGTATCACCATATCCATCATCTAAAACCATTTCTATAGTCTCATATCACCATTATGCATCCAGTCCTACTTCAGCATTCAGTATGCCAGGGGTCCGTCCCCAATTACTTTTCACCAGGGGCCACATTTTGCTGAGGGCCAAGGGCTGGCGCCGGCCGGCGCAGAAAAATGTGGACCATTTGAAACCAGATTTAGAGGAATAACTCATTTTAAATGAACAGTTGTGATGTCATTATTCAGTCTTAACCACCAATATTTGATCCTTTTCTCACTGGGTGGGTTAATTTAAACATAAGTATTTAAGCATATATCAGTAAGTGGCCCGGGATTCTCAAAGCCTGTGTTAAGGGTCACACAAGAACAAAAATGCACTCTTGAAGCTAAATAAATCCAAAACCAAACGAGTTAATTATTTACATTTTTACTTCAAACTTCCTCAATGTAGAACAGTCATTTCTTACACATGAGATTACTTTTAGCCTTTTAGTCATAAAGATTACCGTATTTAAAGATATTCCATATTCCAGACTGAAATGTTATAACAGAAGTGGAGTATTGGCCAGAATGACATGAACATTTGGACACTTATTCAGCGGTTATTTTGCATGTTGCGTTCAGGTGCACTGTGTATTTTTTTTATTTTTTTGGGGGGACTCCTGGGGCCCCTAGACGGCGGGCCCCCGGTAAGCCCGGGCATTAAACCGGGCCTGGACAGGGACAGAGAGATGGCTCAACACATTTTTCAATGATAGAGTTACTCAAAATGTGTTCTACCAAACGGTAGCATCACACCCACATCATTTTAATGAAGAACAAATGTCAGCACTTTTCAACACTTTAGGTTAAGCTAAATCAATAGCTTTCCAAGCTGTAGATTATTTTCATTTCAAATGTAAAATTAACGAATCAAGATGTATTTTTGAAAGAGCAGACTTCCCCCTTTTTTGGGGCTCTTGAATTAAGCAAAAATAAATACAAAATATACTCCTTAAAAGCATGTACTATCTGAATCAGTTTTTTCTTTTTAGTCCAATTCCACTTTGGCAGTGTTGCAGCATGTAACAGCCAGGCTTTTCACAGCCACATGCTGAATAACGTTAGAGGTGCTCTGTCCAATGCTTTTCTCCTTCTCCCTCTCCTTCCTCTTGCCATTTCCACACTGGAGGAGACGCAGCAGGTGTCCTCTGAACTTCTGTGTGAGCATATACAGCATGGGATTCATACAGCAATGAGAGTAAGCTAGCAGACGGCAAATATCAAAGGTGATGTACACACGTTCTCTCACATTACAGTCTTGGGGTTCGTACAGAGAGAGAACAAACATCAGCATGTAGTAAGGCCCCCAGCACATAAAGAAGACCACGACAATACACAACACAACCACAACAGCCCTTTGCTTTTGTCTGTTCACAGCCTGAACTGTCCTGAGGATGGCAGAGTAGCAGAAAACAATGATGGCAAATGGAAGTAAGAAAAGGAGTGATACTTCGAGGTAATAACCCAGTTTATCCTCATTGATACTGGAAGCCTCACAGGTAAAAACATCTTTGTGGTCTTCCACCTTTGTATTGATAGCATCCCTCAGGCATGCAACGATGCTGATGACCCAGGTGAGTGCACAGGCTCCCATGGCCCACCTCTGCCTTTTTACAGGGCTGTTTGGCCACTGCAGCACCACTGTTGCAAAACGATCCACTGTCATGGCAGTCAGTAGAATGACACTACTGTACAAGCCAATGAAATAAGCCGCAATCAGAAATTTACAGGCAAACTCCCCAAAGACCCAGTGAGACAGTTGTTCAATGGCCCAGAATGGAAGGGTGAGGGTGAAGACCAAATCGGAGCAGGCCAGATTAAAGACAAACAGGTTGGTGATCTTTTTTTTGTCCTCATAGCAGAAAAGGACACAGAGGAGGAGACCGTTGCCTATAACACTGAAGGTGAAGATCAAAAAGAAGAACGCAGCATTGATGGATCCAAAGTACATCCCCTCTTCACAAATATACACCAATTCATCACCATCAACACCATCATAGTAGTCGTAGTCATCGTCAGGAACTGTGCCATTTATTGTGCCGTTGATTGCAGATTGAGTGAAAGCACTCTCCATTTTAGAATCTCTAGGAAACAAGAGCACAAAACTAAAGATGATAAGTTCAGCAAAGTATGATCAATTTGAGATTTTTGGTTTGCTCCATCTTCTGCTATTGATGTGATCGCTGCGCTGCTTACCTCACTAAGTCACATTCCTCGTTTGTAATCTGATAACTCACTATGGTTATTAAAATGAATCTTGAATAAAGATAAAAGCTAATTTCTATAACGTTTCAGCAATTTGTTATTTCTTGAAAAATATCCAAATGGATTAACTTACCCGGATAGCGGATCACACTTTCTTGTTGTGCATCACACTGTGAAGTGACGAATGAGCAGGGAAAACACATTCATTCTTCCTGTCAGCCAGAAACTCTCATCTTGGTTAAGCTTACTGTAAATGTCAAAAGGCAGTTCCACGGTAATGACGTCAATTGCTTTTCACACTTTAACCCACACTGTCTGAGACAAATTGCAGACAGGGCAGATTTAAGCCTTATATGATTATATTAAAATGCCAACATAATATATAAAATTTTATCACAATATAACATAATGTGTGAAAATGCCATCACACAAGACACCCAATGTGCCATTAGTATTTCTGTCTGAGGATAGATTTTTAATCTATAACTTGTGTAACTGTGCCTGGAGATAGCAATGAGTGTTATTCATCATTCAGAGTAGAAAAAAATTCAATGAGGACATTTAATGAGATTTATTTTATTGTCAGATGTACATGGAAATAATGATTAGATTAGGCTAGAGTTTACTGTGAAAAAAACTCTTACTACTATCATCAAAGTCTAAATGATCAAAAGTCAGGCTCCTCATCTAAAACGAGTTGGGAAGTAAGGTAGCAGCCAGGGCGATTTTAGGATCAAACCTTCAGGGGTGCTCAGCCCCCAATGAGAAAATGGCTGACCTCGGATCAACTACCCCCCCCCCCCCCCCCCCCCCCCCCCCCCACACACACACACACACACACACACACTGTAAGAAAGTCTTGTACATTTTAAAGATCTCTCACCTCTTACAATGTGTTCGCCACAGTCAGGGTTTTCTTAAACCTGACTGTTATTAACTGTAAGGGTGAGAGATCTTTAAGGGTGAGAGATCTTTTCAGAAGAGTGAAGAATGAACTGATTGAGTTGATGCTTGTGGAAAGGTTTTCTCTTGACTAGATGCCTGACACGTAATTTCGAATAGCCTCCGCAATTCAGGGATGGACTGGCCATTGGGACTACCAGGAGACTTTGCGGTGGGCCGCTCTTTCTAGTACTACTACTACCAGAAACTACTCTAATCTGGGGCGTAGACACCCATAATAGGGGCAGTGGTGGCCCCACGGTTAGAGAAGCGAGCTTGTGACCGGAAGGTTCCTAACTCCCAAAACTTGGTAGTTTATTGTTATTAACATTATTTTATATTAGGCAAAGTTTGGAAAGAAAGGGAAGATTATTCTGAAGATGTAATTTAGTATAGGCTATATATGGGTTTGAGAAAAGTTAGCTAAGAAAGTAAATAAACTGAAGCTCAAACTGCTCATGGCATTAAACAATTAATTTTTTTTGTGACCACAATGCTTGTTACAATGCTTGCAACAAGCAGACACCCACAACTGCAGATAGAAGCACATCCTCTGTGGTTATGGTGGTGTGAGCCTTTCATTGTTTCAGACATACAGTAGTATGACTCTGATATGGAGCTCTGCAGACCAAGTTGCTGTGTCACTGAGTGATACAACAAAATAACAAGTACAACCAAA
>NC_139635.1:32688896-32738896 GCF_964638095.1 Poromitra crassiceps | reverse complement strand
CACATAGAAGACAGGGTTAAGGCAGCAGTGTGAGAAAGCAAAGAGCCGACTGATGTCAAAGGCGTAATCCAGTGGTTTGCTGCTTTCACAGTTAGCAGACACAGACGAGGAGTCTGCAGCTGGCGGGGGCTGAAAAGATATGGACATCAAAAATATAACTATATTGTACGGCGCCCAGCCCAGGAAGAAAACAAGCACAAGTGTAAAGATCAACTTTAAAGTTTTGTCCTTCCTTCTCCGGGTGGTAGGGCGCAGGAGCCTGCACAAAATCTGGGAGTAGCAAAAACCGAAGACCAGAGAAGTCACTATAAAGAGGATGTTTTGCTGGTAGATTCCCCATAACTTCCAGTAAGAACTTTCATAGCCACAGTAGTACTTTTCCCCAGAATGGACCAGGACTTTGCTGAAGATCAAGGTTGGAGTGGCCGCTATGGCGCTCACAGCCCAGAGGGCAACAGATACCAGGATGCTGTAGAAGCCTCTGGGGGACACAAAGTCAGACAGAGGGCTGATGACGGCCACATAGCGGTGAATGGTCATCATGATCAGGAGGATGCCACTGCTGTAGAAGCCAACATAGAAGACAAAGCTGACGATTTTACATGCAGGTTCCCCTAAAGTCCATCCTTTTTCGGACATGTAGTAGTAGGCCCAGAAGGGCAGACCCGCGGTGAAGATGAGATCCGACACGGCCAGGTTCATGATGAAAGTGTTGGTGAGGGATTTCAGATTCTCGTACATGGCCAGAATCACCATGACCAGTGTGTTGCCAACCAGACTGAGGATCACCACGATGGAGAAGAACACAGGAGTGAAGATCGCTCCAAACTGGGCTACCTCTGGCTTGTCACACACTTCATCGTCATAATCAGTAACATAGTCATAACCATCACCACTTTCAGCCATTTTCCTTCATGAAAAAATAAAGGTTTTGTTAGAGTGATAGGAAAACAGGTCAAACAACACTGATTTCATAATACAGTTATATTTTAGATTATTTCATTGAAAAATTGTTAGTTTCCATACCTTATAGAGTCCCCCGCTATTTCAAATCATTAAAAATATATGATGCTGACAAATCTGCACAAAGGCTGTGAGCATGAAGTCCTTTGAACGCCAATATAACGGTACGTGAAAACTCGTGAGCTAGCCGATATGATTTGTTCCCTATACACCGACCACAAAGGTGAACAGAGATCAGGAACTAGAGATCACCCCTCCTCATGACCACTCTAAAGAAAACATGTTGCCCTGTTTCATTCATGTGACAAGACAAATTTGTAATACTCTTACGTCAGTGGTTCTCAAAGGTGGGGTCCGGGGACCCCCAAGCGTCCTTGAGGGGGTTCCAAGGGGTCCCCACCAGCAAAAAGGGGGCACGGTGGCACAGTGGTAGCCTACTTGCCTTGCACTCTCGCCTCACAGCAAGTACAGTAGGTCCTGGGTTTGATTCTCACCTGGGATGCTGATGGCACTGGGGGTATGTCTCCCCATGCCTTCGGTACCTGCCCAGGTGGGCTATCTCGTGAAAAGGGCCCTTCTATATGGGGTTTCCTCCATATAACATCAATATGGACCCCCACTAAAAACATGCAAGAAGATTGTCGTCTCACCAGTGGTGTGTGTGTGTGTGTGTGTGTGTGTGTGTGTGTGTGTGTGTGTGTGTGTGTGTGTGTGTGTGTGTGTGTGTGTGTGTGTGTGTGTATGTGCGTGCGTGCGCGTGTGTGTAATGCATATGTGCATGCATTGGTGCATTGTGGCAAATAAAGACATGGTCGTCCTGTACCTTTATAATTTATTTTCACTATGATTCCGTGCATAAATAACATGACAATAACAATGACAGAATGTATGACAATTTTGGTCATGGGTTTCATCCACTTTCTGCAATAAAACATCTAAAAGCAAAAATCATATCAGATGGGGGACCCTATGGGACAAAATCTTACCAAATGGGCTTCTGTGGTCTAATTTGTGTCAGTTAGGGGTCCTTGACGTGGAAAAGGTTGAGAACCACTGCCATGACTCTGAGCTGTATTTAATGTAATGCCATTATTTATTATGCATAACAGGGACACATCGACCTAAAAACAGGCTCTCAGGTGCATCCAATATCATTCAGACATGGTTGGATGTTTCAGAATGATGTGTAAGCATTATGTCAAATTTAGAAAAAAGAAAAGAAGGAACACATCCCAGGCTTTGCATGGTTACAGTGATAATTATTGGCAAAACAGTAAAGGTACTTTCCTTTCTTCTGCTTTTGTATTAGCTAGGCCTACAGTTTATTATGGATACTGCACACCCCCCCACAGGATAAGAAAGAATAAGGCCTTTTTGTTAGACTCTAACCGTTAGAGTGACAGTCCCATCTCCGAAAGATCACACGTTGTTGCATGGTCCTGTCAAAGTGCCCTTTAGCTTACCCCGCTAGCCGGGCGCTTCTTGCTCATACTGAGCATTAGCGCCAGGCGACCTTCAACGCATTTCCAATTAAACAATCGTGCCGCTCTCACGTCTAGGTATAAAAATGAACCCTTACCTGAGCCAAAAACTTGGAGTGAAGACGCTATCCGATGGCCAACATCCTCTTCTTTTAAATACATATAGTTGCCGCTTCCAAATCTTTGCATAAAATCCACTTTTCTGTCTTTGAAAAACCGAAAATCAGTCATCTGGAGCAACCCGGAAATACGACTCACTGTTTACTCACTAATGCCCCCTACACTTCCGGGTTGCTCCAGATGAATGATTTTTGGTTTTTCAAAGACAGAAAAGTGGATTTTATGCAGCAATTTGGAAGCGGCAACTATATGTATTTAAAAGAAGAGGATGTTGGCCATCGGATAGCGTCTTCACTTCAAGTGTTTGGCTCAGGTAAGGGTTAATTTTTTATACCTAGAGTGAGAGCGGCACAATTGTTTGATTGGAAATGCGTTAATGGTCGCTGGGCGCTAATGCTCAGTATGAGCGAGAAGCGCCCGGCTAGCGCGGTAACCCTTTAGCAAGTTTACTGTACACAGTACCTGCTTATTCTGTGTAATTCACTTTGTATAATATAAATGTATCGTAAATGCCTACAATGGAAATGTAATAATAACGACACATGTAAATGGTTGACCCGAGTGTCACACATCCACAATGATGAAGCTGTATGAACATCTTGGTTGAAATCTGTCAGGGAATATTAAACACACACACGCCACATGCAGCGTTTATTTACCTAGTGCCTCTCAACCAAACTAGGATTTGAGGCTGCAGTTGCACATGGCTATTGACCCACTTGGACTGTCAATCATCGATAGTGCCCGCCCCCAAGGTAGCAAGTTACTGCTCAGCTGCTGTACAAACTGGACTGTCTGGAACATTTTACACATCAAGTACGTCAGTATTTCAGCTATTTATTCAACCTTAAAGTGGTTCGCTTCAATTACAAACAGGATGCGATGTTTTGTAACGCGAATCTACTTAAAATAAGACTGAAGAAACGGAGGGCTGCGAACAGGTGGATGATAGCTCTCGCAAGCTCTCGTGAATCGATGTTAGGTCGTCGTTCTGTTGCATTTTAAAGCAGTTTGTAAACGAGATGTGTTTGTTTTGTATTGGTGGCAGATCAATAAGTGGTCTATGTCAGTGGGAATCCCCCGGGCGAGATGTCGTAATGGAGGAGGGGGGTCTGTGTTGACACCGGGCCGTCCGGGGACAGATTCACATTCACCTGTCGTCTGAATGCTAATTTCCTATCGCTTAATGCCCGCAGGCAAATCTTTTGCCACTGCGGTTACGAAAAATGTGTGTGCTGTGCCAGCAACAACATGACGTGCTTCTACAAGGAGCTGCTCTAATAACAAGACCATTATGCCCTGAGTCTGTTTACATCCCCGACGAATTACCATAACACAGACTACTTACATGTATAATGCTACTAGGGACTTAACAGTATGTGTGAGGACGTATTCAATAGTGAGTTTATAGTGACCTTACCTTAATTACCCCCCCCCCCTTCCCTAGGCCACTAGAATCTTGGGAATGCTGATTAAACATGTGTTTTGTAGGCTATGTAAACAACAATAATTTCTAGTCTTGTGTTATTGTCAAAGATACGATATCTGTTTTACAGGGATCAGGAGTAGCATAATGACGTAAGAGTGTTTTGCATCTCCACACAGGCATAATAAGACTTCTTAACAGCTTTCGCAAGTCCAGTTTCACAGTGTTTTCAACACTGAGATTGACATTCAATCATTATAGGAAGAAGAGACAGCAGAGGCTGTGTGTGTGTGTGCGCGCGCGCACGCGCATTTGTGTACTGTAGGCTACTGTATAATGTTACTTACAATACAATCAATCAATTTGATCTTTATATAGCACCAAACCATAAGAATTATCTCAAGGCGCTGGCGGAAGGTAGTATGTAAGACATACGTGTTTTCCCCATCACCGTTTAGGAATACAGTAGACAGTCATTACATCTTGAGCATAATATTTCTAAGACGTGCAGAATATTCATTATCTGTATTGTGTTGATCCTACATGCAGGATCTGGCCACATTGCCATTTCCCCCAGAATGGCCTCTTCATCAGTTGGGGAGAATCAGCTGCAGAGGATCATCAGAGACCTGCGTGGTAAGAAAGCTTTCCACACGTACAGTGAACATAGCGACGGCTTGGAGCCAAGTTAGTTGGTTATACAGTAGTAGATTTTACAGGAGAGCCAAAGCAAATTTTGTTCAACCTTGGATCAGCTGGCATTACCACATTCAGTATCACTATCACAATATCAAATGTTGCATTACCATAACAACAATACTGCTACAGTTTAAGTTGAATTATATTTCACTTTTTCTAATGGCAAAAGATGTATGGCTTTTTGGCGTGAACCTTGTTTCAATTCATCCATGCAGAATATGGGCGTATGTAAGTAAACAATCGTAAAACACATTCCTTTTAATACAAATCTATCAATTTACAATTCAATCAACAGTGAAATATAAAACAAGATCAGAATGAATATCTTTATTTTGAAGTAACACTAAGCAACTTTCACCAAGGCCTTAAATAGTAGGCTACATGGATGGAACATATCAAATTGTTTTTCTCCCCTGTTAAAAGTACTTTTGATTCTAAACCACTACTTTTTCCTCTTCTCTTCTGAGTATAATACATTTTATATTGTGTCCCTCCCAGAACACATCACTTATTTTATGTGTCCTGGCTTGGGAACATTCAAAGACATGTAAAACTCCTCATAACACTGAGGGGTAATTCAGCTACCAGCAGCCTTGCTATCACAGCTCATCTTGACCAGTTTACACTCCTAATATTGCAAAATACCATTTTGAATCTATAGGCCTAAGTATTGAATGGCAATATTAACATATTTACATTCATCTAGTAATGACCTTGAATAATAATTAGGATATGAATAGGATACTAAAAACGATATGATCTGCCATGCTAGCATTACTTACGTCAGCATGCATTTTGAGTTGACCCTAAGTGCTGTTAGAATCCTCAACCCACAATGCCTGTTCACTGTTCAGTGTAAAAAGCGAGGTTTTGCTTGGTGTTAAAAGGGCATAAGTGCAGTAACAGTTATGCCCTTTCGGCAGCAAACAAAACCATCCTTTTACTGTTACTTCTTTATTTAATTTATTTATTTATTTATTTATTTATTTATTTACTTATGGGTAATGATTTCAGTTGTGTCCTTTTGGCATTTGATATTACTCATATTCACCCAAAATCACACTTACACCCCTTTGGCTCCAAGCCCTGGAATATGTATCTTATATTCTATTTGTACAATGCATTTAGTAATAGGCTTATGTGTGTGTACACAACAGTGTATGTTTGTATGCATGTGTGCATGTGTTAATATCCCTGTTACTACCCTGTTTAGATGCTGTGATAGAGTTGAGTAAAGAACACAAGGCGTGTGGGGAACCCATAACAGATGACAGCGCCAACCTGCACAAGTTCTCCTATAAACTAGAGTACCTTCTACAGGTATGGTACCTTAGCAAGCCCTGACCATCAGCAGGATTTTAATGGGTGCCAACAATGTGTAGAGAGTCCACTGGAATGTAGTCATATTTAGGGCCATATGATTCCCGCAATTCAAAAGAAACATTTGGTAATAAAAATAGAATCAACTGAAAACATGGAATATTGCAGAATTGTCCATAATTTGTCTGAAATTTATAAAAGTAGGCCTAATCAAAAACAATTATAGACTTAATTATTGTAGTAACCGAAATGATTTCATAATTGTAAAATAGGCCTAGAGAAATTATTCCGTTTTCGATTGGGGTGTTTTGAGAGGGTGCTCGGTCTTGCATGGGACCCTTACGTCACCTCACAACGTGGTTTTCACTTTGAGAAACATGTCGAAGAGGCTGTCTGAGCCATGTGATAAAAATAAAAAATAAAAATTGATCCTATAACCCCTGAATTAAAATTCTAGTGGAAAAAACAGAATTGGGAAAAAAATAAAACGGATTTCATCTGGCCCTACATATTGGTAAACAGGTAACCATATTATTAACAATCATCAACTGTTTTCCATTGCTAATTCACTCTCAGGTATTTTGACAGGTCACTGAGAATTAGTGTTGTATTGTCAGTGTAATATCATAATAGTAGTGAATTTTAACTGTAATTTCAGTTGTTATTTTGGCTGTTTTAAACCTATAACATCATTGGTTTGACAGAGAGCACAAACATAGCACCCATGCAAAAAAAAGGCAAGCTCCTCCCCTGGGCCTAATTTACAAATGAGACCTTAAGCTGACATGTTATCCAAAACAACAGTAAAATAAAATTGAATTCCTAGACTGCCGACATTACAACAAGTGATCATTAGTACGGGGTGCAAGTGTTACCTGTAAAACCATAGCACCCAGATAATAGATGAGACATGCATATTCCTGTGTCCCTAGGATACCCCCTAGTCATAGATACACTAGACTAGGGCCTAGTGCATCTATGTGTAAACAAGAGGGGTTAGAGAATTGAGAGCCAGTCCTCCTGACCCTGTAATACCATCCAAAACAACATCCATTCAAACCTCTGCAGTTTATTTGAATCACTGGAACCAACACTGGGATTTCCAAAGTGTGTCAACACCTCTCATCTGACACTCTAGACCAGTGGTTCTCAAATGGGGGTCCGGGGACCCCCAGGGGTCCTTCAGCGGGTTCCAGGGGGTCCCCAGCCAAAAGGGGGGTAACTTATTTTACCTATAATTCCATTCATAAGTAACACAATGACTATTTTGGTCATGGTCTAATTTCTGTCAGTTTAGCGGTCCTTCATGTGAAAACCTTTGAGAACTACTGCTCTAGACCAGTGGTACGCAACCTTGCCCTACTCAGGAGTCACATTGACAAAAAAAGAGATACCTTTGCAAGAACAACAATCCAAAAAGTCCCTTTCCTACCTTTTATTTATTTATTTATTTATTTATTTATTTATTTATTCATTCATTCATTCATTCATTCATTCATTCATTCATTCATTCATTCATTCATTCATTTAAAGAAAGGACTTAAAAAAAGCCACAACTACCCATAAAGGAGCATGTGGCTCTAGAGCCTCGGTTTGAGTATCACTGCTCTAGACACACTGAAGCAAGCAACTCACACACGTTCATAGAAAGCATTTAAGTTACAGAACCAAATTCACAACTACTGTGCAAGAAAACGGTCAGTCACAAGGTGAATTTGCTTTATAATCCAAGTTGCTGAGGATGTTGTTGTTGTTGTTGTTGTTGTTGTTGTTGTTGTTGTTGTTGTTGTTGTTGTTGTGCTGTGTGTTTTTCTTCTCTTTAGTTTGACCAGAAAGAGAAGACAACCTTCCTTGGCCAGAGGAAGGACTACTGGGATTATTTCTGTGACTGCCTGGCTAAGATCAAGGGAGCTAACGATGGCATCCGTTTTGTTAAGTCCATCCCTGAGGTAATCCAGCGCAGCAACGCAGACGCACACACACACACAAACGCAGAGGCACACACACACACACACACACACACACACACACACACACACACACACACACACACACACACACACACACACACACACACACACACACACACACACACACAAGTGTATAACCAAGTAGCTAATCCTCAGGTCGGTCAGGTAAGGCTCAGTGCAGGTAATTCAGTTGTCATTGTAACATTGTAACATTTGTTGCCATGCTGCAGTTCCTACTCTACGGTTTCTTTCTCGCCGCCTGTCCTGGATTTAGTGGTGAGCATCAGAGTAGACTAGTTGTAGTCGAATAGCTCATTCTTTCAAGTTTTATATTCCTTTATGCCTCTATGATAGCTTTTGTTTAAGTGCTATGCCTATGCCTTTTCCTGTTGACGTTTTCTATATTTTTTTTATCATTTCTTGCCTAATGTAAAGTACGTGCTGTGCAAAGACAATGTTTCATTATTAGGTGTTTTGCCTAGTGGGATATTGGTACATGTAGAAGCCTCTTCGAAAGGTTCTCCCGACATGATTGAAATCTATTCAATAATCCGCAAGTCTGAGGTGTCACGGGTGTAATGAGTTAGCTATACCAATGTCTGCCAACCCGCTGCGCCACACATTGTTGCTGCTATACTATATTCTAGTGTGATAGAGATAATTACCAAGGAAGTCCTGCTTTATATGCACTGTCAAATCACATGCATCAATTAATGTCAATGGCTGCTTGCTTCACTTCCACAGAATATGTGTGTGGTTTGAAGGTTCATCAGAGAGTTAGCCAAACAATCAATAACAGTTCAATGCTACTGTAGCTAATTGCTCTAAGCATTGTGGGCCAAATAGCCTTAGGCAGTGTTTGATACTTTTACTAAATATTGCTTTTACTGGGTTTCTTATTGGTTAGTCTCAGACAGCGAGTGTCCTTATAGTAGGTCTTTGACTCTCCTCTAAATCCTTCAATCGAATGAGCAGTTTGGGCTTACAGACAAATACTGTGGATTGAGTGTCTGTGTCTATGTTGACCATGAGCTCATTTAAATCGATGGTCTTTGAGTGGTGAATGATGATCTTTGCAGAGGTAATGCACACTTCATTCCGTGCTGGCTGACAGGGTCACCATTAGGAGAGTGACTACTCAATACTAAGAAGAATTGAGGGAGTTCACTCTCTGTGAAGTCACAGCGCTATGCATAGACCAGAGTGCCAAGAAGCAACGCTCCTTGATTCTATATGTTTCCTTTAGAGCCATAAAATATCTCTCTATTTTACACTCGATTTGAATTTTTAATGTAATGCATTTTGCTTGTTCTTTTACACACATTTGATCTTCTTCACTTTGTAATCATGTTTTTGCCTCCACCAAGGAGGGTACGTTTTCGGTGCCGTTTGTCCGTCTGTTTGTTAGCAGGATTACGGAAAAACGAACGGAAAAAAAGAAGAAGATCCGACTCACAAAACTTGCATATCATTATGCAAAGTAGTATTGGCCTTGACGGAGGTCTGTGGCTCTCCGAGTGCACTTCTAGTTCTCTATGCTTTTTTCTTTTATCCAATTTATGTAAAGCACTTTAAATTGCCTCTGTCTATGAAATGTGCTATACAAATAAACGTGCCTTTGCCTTATCTTTAAACTTAGACATCCTGGAATGTTCTGTTTGGTTACAGATTTTCACAAAGCGTGGATCCAACTTGTGGTCGTTTGAAAAGACTGGTCTTTGTTAACGTACTACATAGGGGTGTCACAATATATCGTCCCACGAAATTTCGCGATAGTAAAACGTCACGATATGTATCGTTGAGATGAAATCTCATATCGTGGGGAAAAAAAAAAAAAAAAAAAAAATTTTTTTTTTTTTTTTTTTTTTCAAAAGTAGACAAAGAAACGTCTTTGTTTGTTGAAGTTCAATGTGTGGAAAGTAGTTCAGTTGAACAAGTCTCTGAAGAGACACATGAGAAGTTATACAGGAGAGAAACCATTCAATTGAGTTTCTGGCAAAACTGTTTGCTTGACAGGAAAAACTGAAGATGCATAAAAAATAGACTAAGAAAAGTCTTGTTGTTTGAGTTTGAAGAAAAACTGAAGATGCATAATGAGAATTTATACTGCTGAGAAACCTTTTAGTTCAAAGTAAATCTAAGTGACGGTGTAACTCATTCTATTTCAAGATAAGCCTTATCTCCAATCTCATGTTTTTTCTAGTTGTTATTGTAATAACAATTTCCCACAACAGCATGTTTTGTATTTGTGCATTTCAAATAAAATACTACTTTTCCAGTCATATATTGTCATTATTCAAGTTTAAAAAAATATTGTTAAAATCGTATCGTATCGTATCGTTATCGTGAACCCAGTATCGTGATACGTATCGTATCGTGAACTGAGTGTATCGTGACACCCCTAGTACTACACTGTTATATTGTCACACTTTGTTATTCTGCTACAGTACTAGGGATGCACCGATCCACTTTTTTCACTTCCGATCCGATTCCGATACCTGAATTTGGATATCTGCCGATACCAATATTTTTCTTGAATATACAGTATAGGCAAAGATTTAAAAAAATATATATATACCTTGCAAAAAGCAGACAAAATTAAGAAAATATACAAGGCAAAGAAGGATACTATTATACATGTGCAAATTACAGCCAGCGCCCGCGCTGGAATTGCACAAAAAAAATGGTTTTGTTTTGTTTTTGGATCTGATTTTTTTCTCTCAATCCGATCCCATCCGATCCGTGAATTAGTGCCAATATCGGCACCCCGATACCGATATTGGATCGGATCGGCCCCATCCCTATACAGTACACACCGTTCTATTGTTACGCTCAAATGGAGATTATTCAGGAAGTAGGAACCCCTTGATGTTACATGGAATTAATTGTGACCAAAGATGTGCGTGCGTGCGTGCGCACATGTACTGTACTGTGTGTCTATTTATGTGTATTATTAAGCATGTTTCTGCATATGTTTGCCCTCAGTTGAAGACCTCATTGGGGAAAGGAAGGGCCTTCATCCGTTACTCGCTGGTGCACCAACGCCTAGCTGACACACTGCAGCAGTGTCTCATGAATCAGAAGGTCACAAGGTCAGAGGACACACACACACACACACACACATGCATATGTATAGATGTTGCCGTTTGCTGAGATGTTAGAAAAGTGTGTTTGTGACTGGACTGGACTGGACGGTCACCAGTTTGAAACCTTGGACCTGCTGTGGAAAATGCAAACAGAGAAAGTGAGGTACTGGTGTCTCCTCCCTCAACAAGTACGGTAACACCAAGATGCCCTTAAAGCAACGCTCACGTTCAAGTTCAAGTTTATTCGTATGTCCCAGAAGGGCACTTTGGGTTGCAGCAAGACATAAAAATCATAGAAAACAGGCATAACATCAGCAACATCCTGGATAAAAACATAAAAGGATAAAAACCTAAAGATAAAGCGCAGACAAAGTTAAACACAATATAAGTACAAAGTAGCAGTTTAAAGTGCCAGTGATCAGTGCAAAGTGCAAGGCTATAGGCCAAAGTGCCAAAGTGGTCGTTTTGTCACTCGTTATGTCACTCAGCAATACACAATTACAAGAAATAAAATAAAAAGCTACAACAGTACATATTGCTCAATTGCTCAAGGGGAGCTTCCCAGTAGCTAGCAGGAGAAGACTGTAGTTGTACTACTGGGCAGCTGCAACGGTTGAATGTGTGTTGTTATTGTATAAATGTGAAACAGGACTGACTCTACAGCAAGAGCCACTTACATTTCCTCATATTTGTTGGCTGGAAAATGACCAGAACAGTTTTACTTCCTTGAAGCACCAGGCCAACTGTTCTGGTGAAGTCTACGTCTGCTCCTTGGTCTGATGGTCTCCCTTCCTGCTTTGTGTTTTACTTCTCTTACTTGGTGATGGTCAAGCTTCAGCCATGCAGCCTACGCTCTCTCACTTCCTCAATCAAATCTCAAACTTGACGTCACAGCAGGTCTTTCTGGTTTTATTTAGTGCGAAGTTGCTCAACTCTGGTCAGGTAGACAAACGAGTCGCATAACACAAATCAGCCAAGGCTCTCACTTCCTCAGTCGAACCTGAAACCAAATGTCATAGGGTTTCTGTCTTCTTCTATAGAATGTTGTGTTGTGATCGTACAGTATGTCTATTTAGACAACCAGTCAGCTAACACAAGCCATAAACAGTAGGGCTGGGTATCGCCACTGACTTCCCGATACGATACGATACGTTTCGATATCGGTATTTTAGTTACAATACCAGTTTTGCTTTGATAATGGAAGAGATTCTCAAATAACTAATGCTGTAAATTGTACAAGGAACCCTCTAACCTGGTGCATTATTAAAAAATATTAATATTTACATTAAGAATTGACCATAAAGCAAGCAGTTACATCATGTAATTCTTTTTTATTTAAACATGACCAACATAGTCATTCAACATCTTATCTTTCTTTACAGTCTTCTGTCTCTTTCTTTACAGTCTTCTGTGAGAAGCCAAACAAATTTAGATTTTCACTATACAACAGAATCATTGAACAGCAGCATGTTGTAAACAGTGTTTCATAAAGTATAAATGCTTTGTAAATAAAATTAAATACAGCTCATTTCCAGTTCACAAACATTATAGTGCAAACAGATGTGAGGTCTGTACATCTGGCTCATGGTGCATGCACAATGCACATGTAGCCTACAGTATTTATGTTTTTGTTTAAACTACAAACATAAATAAACGTCAACTTGAAACTATGTTTTAACTACCACACACAGCCTATAATATTATAGCCTATGTTTATAAAAATATAAAAAAAGGCATTTTAAAAGATCGATACTGGGATTTATGTATCGATACTTGTTCCTTCACATGAATATCGATTCAATATCGATATATCGGTTTTTTTTAACCCAGCTCTAATAAACAGCACAGTTTGACTTGAAAAAACCAGTATAAACTTTTATCAATATCAAATATACAGTTGTAGAAAACATACTAGTATTGTTGTGTGTGTATATGCACGTGTGCATGTACGTTCATGCTGCATGTGAGCGCATGCATAAGTATTGCTAATTTAATTGGGTATTGTGTTTTATGTTTGTGTGATTTTATTCTCCCCATACAGTGAATGGTTTTACGTCCGCAGTCCCTTCCTCAAGTCTCACCTTACTGCTGATATAGTCAACCACCTCTATGAACTCAACCAGATCCAATTTGACGTGGCGGCCAGAGGTTACGACCTCGATGCCGATTGGCCGGCCTTTGCAAGGTAACCAATCCCCCCCGTCCGTTTGTGTTTGCATTTGTCCAATCAGCAGATGAAGATATCCTTCCTAGTTCTGAGGGAAAACCTTAATGTGATTTAATTATACCATTCTTGAGAGGGGTAGTGAGTTTGTGAGAAAAGACACTCAATAGAGAAATAAAAGTGAATAGTTCTTCCACCTATAGGGTTGTAAGTGATTTGTAAATTGAACTGAGAGACATGAAGTCATTTAGATAAAGATGAGTTTAGCAAACGGCAAATCTGAAATTGTAATGGGAGCAATCTTGGGGTGTTTTCACAACCTGAAGTAACACTTAATTATCTGATAAGCCTGCAATTCACAACTCAAGTAGCTTTGTGTGATGATACGGAGGTGTGTGTGTGTGTGTGTGTGTGTGTGTGTGTGTGCGCGCGCGCGCGCGCGCGCGTGTGTGTGTGTGTGTGTGTGATGTGTGTGTGTGTGAGAGAGAGAGAGAGAGAGAGACAGCATGTGAGAGCATGTGTGTGGATCGTTATCCCTCATGTTGGCACTTTTGTCAAAACTATTCACTTCTCCATTACAGTTTTGCAATCCTTTTCCTCTTAGAACTGTCTGTTTTTAGAAGCACTTGTGTGCAGATATCTGCACTTCTGCCTGCCATCATTTCCCAGTAGTGTCCATACCTACATTTTCACAGTAATCCACATGAATTGAGCTGATTATAACTTTTTCAGCCCAGGACTTGAGAAGGAATTTAAAACTCTTGCCATGTGTCTGTGAAAACATTTGTCATTTGAGAAGCCGCTAGAAATAGGCTTGTGATATATTTTGGATCCTGCTGCATAGTTTACTTAGCCTGGTAAACCAGCCGGTCACATGAAGGTTTACTGACCTAATTTCACGTAAAATCGGTCAAACTGTGGTACAGTATAAAAAAAAGGTGTAAAAAGAAGAAGAAGAAGCTTCCAACCAAAGCAGTCTCATAACCAACGCTGTATCTGGAGCAACTTGGTGACATTATTAGTTTATGTTTCAGAAGTCTCTACTGTATCTGCTTTACTATGTTCGATCTTAGAGCAGCAGAGGTCAGATTAAAGGTTAACGGTGTTCAAGCCTTTGCAATCAGCACGCCTAAACTTTGGAACAGTTTGCCTAAAGAAATATGTTAATCTGAGGGTGTATTCACACCTGTCTCGTTTGGAGCAGTTGTTTCTGAAACGGGGAGCGTTTTCCCCCTTGGTGCGGTTCGTTTTGGGGAGTGTGAACACAGGCTGAGATCGCCAGGAACGGGCGGTCTCGGTCAGCTTCCAAACGAACTCTGGAGCGGTTCGTTTGTGCTGAGAACGTGATCCGACCTCGGTCCGACACAATTGCAGGAAACAGTGCGCATTTTCTGATAAACCACCTCCCGTAGCCAGCTGCGCTATGCAATGGCCTGAGAACGCGCATTTTTATTGGTTAAAAACAACATCGCAAAACAACATTTCTTCAGATCCTGTTTTTGCGACTCATGAAACTAAAGTTTGTAAGGATAAACTGTTTGGAATTTTTGCATGATTGCAATCATGGACTCGACCAACTTACCTCTGGTCTCCAATATGGTAAATGAAAAGTTGTGGTCATCGATCAGAGCCAGCCTTCTTCTTTGTCTGATTGTCTGATTCAATCAGACAATCAATCAGACAATCGGGACACTCAGATTGCCTGATTCAATCAGACTGATTGCAGTGTCTTCCTCGAAATGTTCCTGTCAAATCAAATACTGATTGGACTATCGGTCAGAATAACATGAATACATAATTTGAGTGTCCTTCCTTATATGATTGCTATTTATTAGGGTTACTGTATATTTAAATATGACCTTAATGTTTGGTGTCATCCTTATGTCATAGGAGAACGTTAGGATCCAACTCATCTGCTTTCCTGTGGAAGCCTCCCAGTCGCTGTTCCAGCATCACCAGCCTGGTTAGCAGCTACTCACACTCACAGGTACACACACACACATACACAAACTCACACACACATTTGTCTCAATGTGACTCATTTGTCGATATGCAACTGCCTTTGAAGTACCAACCTGACCAAAGCTGTCTTGTTCCATGCTTTGACCAGGCCCAAGAGTTTCTCCCTATCCCAGACTTGGGTCACAGTCTCCTAGGTGAACTGGGAGAACTGGGGGAACCCTCCCCTTGCAGCATTGCAGAGGACCTCCGCATTGAGCTTGACCAATCAGAGCTCAAGCAGCAAGAGCTTTTGGTACGGGTGCAGGAATTAGACAAAGAGGCTGCAGAGCTGAAAGGTGTGGTTAAAGACCTTCAAGGCCAGCTATTGGCAGCCCAGAAATCTTCTGGCCACTCTCCATCGTCTGAGCCAAAGATTAACCCGGAAGTAGCCAATCAGGAGAGAACAAATCACCTTCAAGACAGACTTACTGCTGCTGAGAACAAAAACATGGAGCTCCTTTCTAAATTGGATGAGACTCTTAAGGAAAAGGGCCAGCAGACAGCTAGCTACTGTGACTCGGCTTGGAAAATCCAGGAACTCATAGATAAACTCAAAGCTACAGAGGAGGAGAGGATGGCGGCTAAGAGAGAGGCTGAAGATAGGGCCAGGCATTCTGAGCGCCTGTCCCAGGAACTCCTGGAAGAAGAGGTGAGGAAGAGCGAGGAGAAACTGACTGAAATGAAGGCTGGGGCCCGGGAAGAACAGGAGCAGGCGCTCAAACGGCTGGAGGAACTCCAAGGTGCAGTCGGTCGAATTCAGGGGGCGCTGACTTTGAAAGAGAAGGAGACAGGGAACTTGAGAGCCCAGCTTCAGGGTCTGCAAGCTTCGCTGGAGAGCAGAGAGTGGCAGGCAGAGGAACTGAAGAAAAGGCTGCAAGGCTTGGAGGAGAGGGAGGAGATGAAGTGGACATACAGCACAAGTGGAAGTGAAGTGCTAGAGATGAGAAAGAATCTAAAAACCAGAGAGAAAGAGCTAGCCATTAGTTCAGAGAGAGTCAAACGTCTAGAGGAACAGTTGGAGAAGCTAGATGTTGAGAAACAAAGTCTGAGCACGAGTGTTGCTGATAACGAAGATATTTTCTGTCATCAGACTGAGAAGCTTGAAACTGAGAAACTCGACCTAAGGGAGGTAAGCAGACTGCGGGAAGAGGTGGTGGCGCTCAGGGCTCAGCTCTTGGTGACGAAGGCCTCCAGAGATGACCTCTGTATCTTAGCAGAACAACTCAAGTCCCAGGTGGAGGAGCTAAACCGCCGGCACGTGGGTGAGATTCTTCATTCCACGGAGCGAGACGAGGCTCTTAGCCGGGAGCGTGACGATGAGGCTCGGGCTCGGGCGGTTCTGGCTGCAGAGGTGACATCCTACAAACTGCGTTATGAAGCCTTGTGCCTGGAGAGCAGTGAATCCAGGGAGGCACTCCATAGAGCCAACACAGAAACTGCTGAACTTGGCGTGCGCGTGTGTATGCTAACCGCCCAGAAC
The DNA here is from genome assembly GCF_964638095.1 of Poromitra crassiceps. Taxonomy (NCBI): domain Eukaryota; kingdom Metazoa; phylum Chordata; class Actinopteri; order Beryciformes; family Melamphaidae; genus Poromitra; species Poromitra crassiceps. The sequence continues at coordinate 32,722,186 of NC_139635.1, read as the reverse complement.
GAAGAGACCCGTCTGCACTGGGAGGGCCTGTCGACGAGCCTGCAAGAACTGGAGGAGGAGACGACTCAGGAGGCAGAGAGGCTGAATATCAGCATGGAGCAGCTGCGTCAGGAGAACCAACAACTCCTTGATCAGCGCCACGACGGCGGCGGTGTGTTAGCGGCCATGCAGGAGCTACAGGGCAAGCTGGACAAGGCCCAGCAAGACGCTGAGGCCCTGCAGGAGAAGAGCCAGGAGGAGATCCAGGCACTCCGTTTCCAGCTCAGCAGCCAAGCCATGAGCCACAGCAACCAGGTCCAGGTCAGCCACAAGCAAATCCGCTAAATCATTTCAATTTAACATGTTTGTAATACCATCAAAGTACATGTAGAATGTGTACCAGCAAATGTTAGGATACGAGGGCTTGGAGCCAAAGTGTGATTTGGGGGTAATACGAGTATTATCAATTTAAAGATCTCAGGGAGATCTTTCCAGTGTAAAAAGGACACAACTGAAATCATGACCCAATCATGACCCATTGTTTGCTACCAAAAGGGCGTATCTGCACTTACACCCTTTTAATAAGCAAGCAAAACCCCACTTTTTACCCTTCTGGGTCAAACAGCACTTAGATCAACTCAAAATGCATGCTGACATACAGTAAGTGGTGTTAGCATGGCAGCATCATCACATTGTTTTTAGTATCCTATTCATAGCCTAACTAATATTCAATAGTCAATATTAGATGAATGTAAATATGTTAATATTCCCATGAAATGCTTAGGCCTATAGATTCACATTATTTTATAATGTTAGCAGTGTGAACTGGTCAAGATGAGCTGTGATACTGCTGGTGGCTGAAGTGATCCCTCAGTGATATGAGCAATTTTACTGGTCTTTGAATGTGTCCCAGGCCAGGACACATTAACAAGTGATGTGTCTGGCTCTGACACATGCAAAAAAATATATATAGTAGCAAAAAAAAAGTAGTAGTTTAGAATCAAAAGTAATTTCTTATATACCGTATATATATATATATATATATATATATATATATATATATATATATATATATATATATATATATATATATATATATATATATATTGAATAAGAAACAAAAAAACACTAGACTAAAAGTCCAGTGGACCGCACAAACTCCTCAGACTTGGACCGACTTTTCAACGTGGCATTTATTTGCAACAACAGATCACAGGTACAACGCATTTCGCAGATGCTTCATCAGGTTCATTCATGAAAATGAGTGATCACACACACCTTTATAGTGGGCCGTGTGATAGAACGGCCCACCTCTGAACGCATAACATCATTGTGTGAATTTATATATCTAAGACAATTTCGAAGCATTAGTCTTCAATCTTTATTATTAGTGTGTCTTAACCTGTTTTTTTACAGTAATGTGTATGTATAAAATATGATGTATTTGTAATCTAAATGCCTTTAATGCTGGTAGAGATTTGCACCGTTCAAGACTCTGTCCTGTTCCTTTTAGAACTGATTGACTGATTGAGTTATGCGTTCAGAGGCGGGCCGTTCTATCACACAGCCCTACAAAGGTGTGTGTGATCACTCATTTTCATGAATGAACCTGATGAAGCATCTGCGAAACGCGTTGTACCTGTGATCTGTTGTTGCAAATAAATACCATGTTGAAAAGTCGGTCCAAGTCTGAGGAGTTTGTGCGGTCCACTGGACTTTTAGTCTAGTGTTTTTTTGTTTCTTATTCAGTGTAATCATTCTTGCTGTGACCAGCACCTCCCGCTCTGGATGTGCACGAGTGCTCTACTATTGATATATATATATATATATATATATATATATATATATATATATATATATATATATATATATATATATGTGTGTGTGTGTGTGTGTGTAGAGAGAGAGAGGTTTATTAAAACATATACTGTATATATATTTTTAGTTAACAGAAAAAAGATTATCGATCAATTTAATGTTCCATGTAGCCTATGATTTTAAAGGCCTTGGTGAAAGTTGCTGAGCATTACTTCAAGATAAAGGTATTCATTCTGATATTGTTTTATATTTCAGTATTGATTCAAGTGTAATTGCTAGACTTAGATCATTATAGAGAGCCAAAGTGAAACGTCACTTCCTGCTTTCTCCCTGTACCAGCGCTGCGAAGAATTTGAATGGCGGTGGCACTGGACAGAGAATAAGGTTACTTTTTTGATCCCGTTTGAATTGTGCCACGGGGTGCCAACGCCAATTTTGTCAACGTAACTTTGCATGTCAAGAAAGTCGCAGTTTGTCACCAAACTGTTGCACTAGAGAACTTATAAATCAGAAAGACTACATGCACTGTCACCTACATAAGTGACGTCACTTTCTCTACCGGCAAAGCTGAAGACCGGCGACATGCCACAAGCTTCCACAAGCTATGTAGTTTTTATATGAAACTAACCCCTACGTTTCAGTTTGTTACAGCTAAAGTTCCCGTACCAGGCTTTGACCCGGAAGTCGAGCTAACGGTCTTAATCAACTTGCATTCAATTGATATCTTGTTTTATTTTTATAGGATAGTTTTGTTACTTTGTTTTCTTTCAAATTAGGTGAATGCCATTTGTCCTTATGTTTGTTTTGCTGCGTCTGTGGGTATATGCACGTTTCTTTTATTAATTTAATTGTCAAGCCCTACATTGTTTACATTGGTAAACAAAGTAATCATAATATTACTGTATATGGCATGCATATTTCATGTGAAAACAGAAACAATACTTGGCTTTGCTGTGCTGATTGCAGGCTGAGCATCAGAGGTATAGCCAGCAGATTGAGGAGAAAAACATCCAGATGGCTCAATCTGAAAGTCTCATCCAGCAGAAAGAAGACGAGCTAAAACAGCTGAAAGGCAATTTATCAAGGTGAGATATCGTATTCATAATCACACATTTTGGACCAAATTAAAGCTCAGTAAACAAAGCTGACTAATCCTGTGTGTTTAGATTACAATGTTTATCCTTTTCCATGACTGGGATATTGGCTCACTTTTGACATTCAAGCTGCAGGCCTACATATAATAATTGTATACAGTATCAAAATCACCTGGGCCTTCCTATATTTTTTAAATCTATCATGAACCGACCTGTGTATATCCTGTATGTGTGCAGGTCTGTGGAGGACCTTGCGGTGACTGAGCGGACCTGTCGGGAGTTGAGTGCGACTCTACGGAGAGTCACAGAGGACAAACAGAGCTTTGATAAGGAAAAAGCTGCTGAGCTGGATGACCTGTACCGCACCAAGATCAATTTGGAGGAGAGACTGATACAACTCATCGGGTATAAACTCCCTATTACGTCAGCTTTACTTGATCTGCTGGTGTTCACTTTGGTCACCACAGTCTAATAGGCTTTTCTTGCATTTAGTTGAGCTGCATTAATTGATTGAAATATGTGTGCGCTTTCCATGGCATTGTGTAGACACAATGCCCAGATGTGTTGCTACCACTTACTGTCTTTCTTTTAGTTTTCAAATGGCAATCGTACTACTAAACCACCCAGATGCTGTGATCTGTTAGTGTATCGTATGCGATTTTAATGGGGATATAAACATGCTCGACGGTGCCCTCTGCAGGGAGAAAGATGCACTGTGGCAAAAGACGGATGCCCTGGAGTTCGAGCAGAAACTACGGGACGAGGAGACGGAGCGAGACGTCAACCACTGTCTGGGCTGTCACAGTCAGTTCAGCTGGTGGCTCCGCAAGCACAACTGCAGGTCAGACACACACTTTGGCTGGACTTGGTGACTGGATACTGCTGACATCATCTGAAAATCATCTCTAGTGCACAGTGATGGTTGAATCTGAGGAAGCCGGGAAGGCAGTCAGTGTAATCTACCGTAACAAATATACAATATGATATGCAAATACACATATCACTATGGCAAGAAATAAATGAGCTAATTGTGCCGTCAGGGCAGCTGCCATTATGATTCAAACTAATCATTCCTTTGAATGTTATAAAAATGGTAGCATAATAGTGGGTTGACATTGGGGGAAAAAACTGGATCACAAATAGCACTGCACTGATTCCCACCATGAATAATCTGCATTCCACAACACTGAGCTGTTCTGAATCAAGCCAGCTCCTGTGATGTCTATCCCCAGGCTGTGTGGGCGCCCCTTCTGCTACTACTGCTGCAGCAACACCGTGAGCACACAGCAGGGCGGCAGCAGAGAGCGCTGCTGCAAGGACTGCTACACCCAACACAGTGCAGTGGTAGAGCGCCACCCGCAGGAGGAGATGGCTAACAACACATCAGACACACCCTTCAGCCCTTTGCCCCAGCCTGGCAGACCTATGCCCAGCATCGCAGGTACACGCACGCACACACACACACGCACACACACACACACACACACACACACACACACACACACACACACACACACACACACACACACACAATAATAACAACTCACATCGAGCACTAATTTGAGGTATGTGCACACACTTACTTTTCAACACATGGTGGGGTTTTTGTAATAGCTTCGACAAAACGGCAGCAAATACAATAATGAACAGGTAATGTATTTTCCAGGAGCAGGTGACAAGCAGGACGATGGTGTCTTTGACATCATCACAGAGGAAGAGGTGAGCGGAGTAGTGTACGACAGCGACTCTCTCTCCTTCAACACAGCCTCTCCTGGACACGGACAGCAGGGGGCAGCACAGCTGTAAGTATCTCACATTCAAGCTCACAGAGGGATAGAGACTTTTTTTTTAGATGCAGCCAGCTATAGAGGTTATAAACCACAACATGTAATACTAATACTAATACTGCCCACTGAAACAGATTTTCTATTTGCATAATGCTTACTTTACATAATGGCACCCTCCAAACAAACCGTTGAGGTCATTTAAATGTAATTCTGCAGGGCATCAGAATGAAAGGAGCACATATGCTCCAAAATGGCGGGGAAGGTGGGGGGGCGGGATTGGAGCATATGCAGCAGTGGAAAGAAATTCATGGGCATGATCTTTGAAAATGATTCAAAATGACTGCACCTACCGTGGAACTCATTTACTCTTACTTTAGTTTTCTAGGTAGAATTAATTCATTTTCAGGAGCGTATGCTTTTAATATAGTAGCACTGCAAAACCATGAATTAGCTCTTGTCTTTTCGCCATTGAAACTATTGTCAGTGAATGTTTTCTGTTGCTCCTTTTAGAACCAATAGTGCCAGTGCAGGTGACACCACCTCGGAGGACGCAGATGACCTCAGTGCCTCGGTGCAGGATGCTGAGATCTGCCTGCTCAAGGCTGGAGAACTCACGTGAGTTTGACCACCGCACAATTACATATACACATAACACCTAATAAGTCACATAATAAGTTGCAGGTTTTTGGTCTTCTAGGAGGTTTCACACTTCTGCTCAAACAGAAATGAAACTGATCTATGTTGGTCGAGGACAACTTACTTCTCCAAAAGTCTCTTGGTAAGTGACGAGTACGTGGCGAGGGTCACTACTCGTACAGAAGTGATTCCCAAAGTGTGGGCTGCCGAGGTACTGCAAGTGAGGTTGGTCTGCAAACATGCACGGGCAATCCAATGGCTGTAGCAGGCTCATTTTTAAAGCTAGAGTGAAGATACTGGTGTCATATGAAACTAGTAGACCAGGGGTGGCCAAACTACGGCCCGCGGGCCAACTGCGGCCCGTTTTTAAGTGGCCTGCCATGAATTTAGAAAAAAGAAGAAAAAAGCTAAAAACTTTTTACATTTTTCTGTTTTAAAGTTTAAACGGAAAACGAAAACGAAAAAATGAATTCCCCCCATTTCGTTTTTTCAATTTAAAACCATTGAAAATGGGTTATACTTGGGTACCCTGACCTGGTCTATTTATTTTTAAACATTTTTAATACTGAATGAATGTTTAATACTAATGTTATGTTAAATTATCTCTGTCTTAACCTGTTGGCACAGGAAAAGAACATTTGAAAACATACAGAAATACCCATTGTAATAGGTGAGCACATCAATAAACTATGTGTCATATATTTATTTAGGTAGAAATTAAATTTTTGATGGCACAAGGGTTTTCTGGTCCCAATTTTTTTGCCGCGAAAACTGCCGTGCTTAATATTGTTTGGCCCGCGACTCCTTATATTTTTCTGTATGTGGCCCACAACCAAAAAAGTTTGGCCACCCCTGTAAGTAGACCTAACGCATCCATAGGTGCCATGGTGCTTCCATTGGTACCATAGCATGGCATGCTAGCTTGTCAGGAAGGGGGCTCCATAAGGATCCAAACATAGGCTAAATTTTGGCGAGGGAAGAACTACTCTCAGCTCAATTTTCTGGTGTGACCGGTATAGCGTGCCACTCAGCTTCTGTTGAGCGCTGCTTCTGAATAGCGCCTTGTGTTGACGAGGGTTACAGTCATGTGCAGCAGGGTGGCATAGTGAGTAAGGACCAGGGCCGCTGCTGGCCATTTGGGTGCCCTAAGCGTAATTGTTTTGTGGTGCCCCCCCCCCCCCCCCCGCGCAAAACTTTCAATAACTGTCAAACGAAAGACTGCAAAATCATTAATTAGGAACGATAGTAGTGTATCTCACATTACATTACATGTGGCAGACAAACAATTGTTAGAATTACTGTACATGTCAGCAAACAAGCGATTGTTAAACTGTACATGCAAGCAGGGGCAGACTGGGATCATAATTCAGGCCGGGCATTAGATACCAAGCAGGCCAGGCCGATACGGGCCGACGTGCGTGCCGGCGTCCGAAGGGCGGCGTCGAAAAATTTGGGCTGTTTGAAGCCCAATTTGGGCCGTTTGAAGCCCAATTTGGGCCGTTTGAAGCCCGATTTGGGCCGGTTGAAGCCAGATTTGGGCCGGTTGAAGCCAGATTTGGGCCGTTTGAAGCCCAATTTGGGCCAAGTCCAATTTTACAATGAGATGCACCCACTTTAACCCTGAATAAAGTAATAAAACCACTAGTAAACCAGTAGGCGGCGCCTGGCCTGCTGTTCAGTGAGTGGCCTGACTGAGGGCACAATTTTTTTTTTTTTTTTTTTTTGGTGCCCTCAGTCACATGATGCCCTACGCAGTCTGCGTACTCTGCGTATAGGGTGCGGTGACCCTGGTAAGGATGGAGGTGACCTTTCAATGGGAGGAGCCAGTGTCAAGCCCCCGTGTCAGCAAGCATCTGTCCTGCTGAAGTGTCCTTGCGCACAACACTGACTCCCTGCCAGTAGCCGAACATGCTGTCTGACCTCCCAGCCAAAAGAGAGCTTCCCTGTGGGGCTCAATCAATTTCCACATTATCTTTTATCATTATTATGAACTTTCTTGTTTTCCTGGTTCATGCCCTCCGCTGTAGGCTCTCTAACCGCTTCACCTTGGAGGACATCTCCGGGTTCGGGGACAGCTTCCGAGAGCTCTTCATCAAGTCCAGCTGTTACAGCACTATCCCCATCACCATCGGCAGCCCTGGTCCCACCGTCACCTGGGTGTTCACCTCTGACCCCAAGAGCATCTCCTTCAGTGTGGTCTACAGGGAGAACGCAGACACTCCACTGGAGCAGGCGAAGGTGAGACACCGGCATAGCCTGAAATCAGGCTGAATTGTCGACTCCTTACACTCCATTTCCTTCTTCAGTCTTACGTTGCCTCCAATCTAACCCATATCCATGAGGGAAATCCCAGGGGGGAATTCGATTTTCCCTAACCAATCACTGAGACCAACATATTCCCCTGAATATAATCCTGTGGGGAGATTGCAAAAAAAAAAAAAAAAATCTCCCCTTTGAATAAATGCCTTCAAAGCAGAGTGATGTCCGGATTGCAAAGTAATTCGTACTTTTAATCGATTTAAAACAGCCTCGATAGCACGGCTTATCCTGTCTATTAGCAGTCGCCATTGTTGTTACAGCTGGACAACGGCGTTACTCCCGCCCGTTGTGCTGTTTATTGACACTGATTGGCTAATCGTTAACCCCCCCTCAGTGCTGTTGCATGTCATGATGACAGAGCAGAAGCAGCCAACTCAACCCAGTGGAGTGGGCGGATTGGAAAGTCGGGACCCAGGCAAACACCGGCACACAGATGCAAACACATACATGTGCACATACATATAAAGATATACACACATACAGATACAGATATACACACATACATACACACACAAACACGCACACAATGGATCTATACTAGAGAAAAGTCAATGGGAGCGGCAATCATAACAACAATAGACCAGTTTTTATAGCCTACATGCTTTTTTGTTTTTCTTTTTTTTGAGAAAGGTTTGAATGAAACCTGCAGTAGAACACAAAGTAAACTAAAAAAAGGATGGGGCGAACATCAATTCAAAATCATTGCATTGCCTAAAGACTAACCCAGTGGTTCTCAAATAGGGGTCCGGGGACCCCCAGGGGTCCTTGAGGGGGGTCCCCAGCCAAAAGGGGGGTCATTTATTTTCGCTATAATTCCATTCATAAGTAACACAATGACTATTTTGGTCATGGGTTTTATACACTTTCTGTAATAAAACATCTAAAAGCATCAGTCTTATTCTAATATGGGGGTCCGTGGGACAAAATCCTACCAAATGGGGGTCCGTGGTCTATTTTTTGTCAGTTTAGGGGTCCTTCATGTGAAAACATGTGAGAACCACTGGACTAACCCTACCGCGGGAAAAAAGGAGCGGGATGGGACGGGAGTCATTCTACCGGGAGTGGGACGGGATGGGATTCTTTTTTTTACCCTGTGTGTGTGTGTGTGTGTGTGTGTGTGTGTGAGTGAGTGAGATAGATGGGATTTTCTTTTTTCCCCTGGCCCGGGATGGGAATATTTCTGTGGGAGTGGGATGGGACGGGAGTGAAAAACCACTCCCGTGTCACCCTCTCTATACCTGTGTCTATCTATTGTTATCCCCAGGTCCTGATCCCGCTTACCCGTTGTAACTCCCACAAGGAGACGATCCAGGGAGAACTGAAAGTCAGAAACCCGGGAGAATACACGCTCATCTTTGACAACTCCTTCTCCAGGTCAGTCCCCCTGCGCTACAATTACATCTGTTTGTGTCGCACAACGGCTCTGTCCTTTTCTACAATAACCTCATTCACTTTTGAATTTGCCAAGCATGAGCTGCTGTCTGCTTCTTCTTTCTTTCTTTCTTTCTTTTTTTGCATCTGCCTTGATGCTCACAGAACTTGACAGGAGGCGGCAGTAGAAAATGATCTTGACAAGCGCAGCACAGATCAGCTCTGTATTCTAACCAACTTTTAATGATTTTTTTTTATTATCTTCCCTCTTAATCAGGTTCATCTCAAAGAAGGTGCTGTATCGTCTGAGCGTAGAGAAGCCTGTGGTCTATGATGGGAGTGACTGCCTGTGAACAAGAGGACAAGGGAAACGTGAGGTCTTATTTCTCCCATATCTCCCACAGTGTAGCTGTGTAAAAAGGTGTGCCTCTGTTAGATACTGACATGACGAAGTTGTAGGATTTACGGACTTATGCTGCTTGCTAAATGAGATGGAGTACTGCAGGACAGCAGCAGCGGGAGGTGTTTGAGTACCAACTTAAAGCTCACACGCGTGGAGGCTACTGGTGTACAGCACGCTAAAGGAAAGGTTATGGCATTTTGAAACATCTCCCACAGCTAGCTGCTTGCTCATGAGGGCTGTTACAACAGAGGAATTCTGATCCTGGGGAAGCTGAACAGAGAGTGAAGGAAAATAGCGGTATGTTGCACTACCTACTGTAAAAGCTTGACCATAAAAGTTTAAATGTAGCATTACAGTGTAAGGGTGTCAATTTATAAATAAAATAAAATAAAAAAGCCCCGATATTTAACTTTTTTCAACCTTATTATAACAGCTTTTAAATCATTTTGATGGTATACTGACTTCTAATAGGAACAATGGCACCTCTATAATTCGCACTCCGCGTTTCGTGCACCATGTAACTTTGAGGCTCCACCCCGGAGCATTTAAGTTGCTGCATGTAACTCCGTTTCCTGCTGCAGCTACTTCATATTAAAAGCTTTCCTCTGACAAACTAACGGGACGCTTTTATTGTGAAGAACGTATAGAAAGTGAAATGTGTGTATTGCTAGATAGCTTGATTAGCGGCACGATTAGCAACTACCGTAGTTTAACATTTGGATTGCAGTGCAGAGAGGTTAGCAAACTAGAGAGTACTAGCAGAAACTGTGTCTGTATTGTGTCCTGTATTTACCACTTCCGGCAGCAGAGGCCGCTGTTGCTCCTGCTCAGCAGATTCCTACATCTTGGGGCTTTAAGGTAGAGGTTTCTTGAATATTTGAACGTGAAGATATTTTTTTCTTTTCTGCACTGTCAATGCCTACAGATGTAGCCATTGTAGATGCCCTTCCACTGCATGCTTGTTGAACAACAGTATAGCTGCATTTTTGGAAAAAACTATAAGTTTTGTTCCATTTTCCCTCTTAGTTTCATGAAATGAGCAGGCTGTTTTAAAATGTGAATGCATTGCTTCATGCATGAAAAGTGATAGAGATAGGTTACACCGCCACAAAAGGATTACTTGGAGGGGAAACTGAAGTTGTTTCACTACTTCCTAAACTTGACCGTTAGACAACCTTCTCACATAACAAACAATTTGTGCTATTGTCAAATAATCCTTTCTTGGCGGCAACATGTACCGTAATCTGCATTTTATTGTTTGTGCTCATTTCAATAAACTTTTGAGACTGTTGCCTTTTCAGCTATTAGGTGTTGCAAAGACCAATCTTGCAATAAGCTGTTTTGGAGTTATGTTATTAAGGAGCTGTGTTACAGTAAACTAATTTGATCTGGCTGTATAACATTTAAGAAAGAATTGTCCTAACTGTTAATGCAGGATAAACGCAGTACTTCTGCAGAGGTTACCACTATGTGATTTGGTTGTGTTGTGTCCTTATACTGTAAAACATGTTGTAATTCAGTGCCGTTTGAGAAGAGGCCTCACTTGGCAGAATGGCTACTTCTACCATTTCTATGCATGTGAACACTAAGAATATGTCAATGTTTTCCCTACTTAACCTCCAAGGGGTCAAAAGAGGGAACACTTATCAAAATGTAAGTTTCAGTGCTTTAAATATTTATAGATACACGTAGAGGAGTTCCTCCTTTGAGCTTAACACGAGTCATCACTTCTGTTTTGAAAGTGCATGAAATGTAGCGACATGATCTTCTACTTTCAGGATATTCAGATGAACTCGTTAACATCCACCGCATTTGCAGTTTGCAATCTAAATCAATACAAATTATTGGGAGTGTGTCATTGAAACATGCACACAGCCTCTAGCAGTGTGTTCAATTGAGAATGTTCACGACATGTCAGCATACAGCCTTCAAAGAATGAAACTTGAAAATGCCACTTTTATACTTCAGATTGTCTTATATGGAGTTTCATCTGAAGGGTTGAAATGCTGAGATGTACTTTCCCCCACTCAACAAACCTCTGAGTGTCTTAGAACTGGTCCTTTTGATTATACTAACTTGATTATAGTGAAAGTCTTAACTGATATGACCCTTCTTTGCTGCTCAACATAGAATACCCAAATTCAATTCTTTTTTTAAAGCCATTTGTAACTGATATTTTGGGCATATAACTGACAAGAGGAAGAAACATAGGAAAATTACAAATGACACTTTTTTTTTTTACATTGCTAAATATGAAAGGTGTTATATTGCCAAAAATAATAGAAAAGGTACTTTTTTGTTTTACTGTTCTATAAATGGTACAGTAGATTCTATTTAAAGGCATTGTAACGGGACTGCTGTATACGATGCACTTTTGAAAAGAAAGGGCTATTTTTAATGTGTATGCCATGAGCTTTTGTGCCATTTGATGAATGGTTTTTCTTTTTCTTTGTATCAGTTTGCCAGTGAGTGTGATTGTAGAAGACAGTTTACTGCTGGATTTGGCAGAGGGGAACTCGAAACTCTCCCCTCTCTCTGTAAATGATTGTCTAAATTGTCAGATAGAAATACGATTTAAATACTAAAGATTTGTAATAAACTGGATTTAAAAATATGAGCAAATAAATAAGGATGCTGTGATAAATTCTGGTGATTGTTGGTCAATTAATATCCAATGTATCATAGTGTGATTGCAGTTAATAATGACAAATATAACAATCATTTCAGGTGCTGGTATTCATTTGGAATGAAGCGGGCTTTGCACGTTGTGAGTGTGTAGGTGCGTGCAGCTTGCTTGTACACACTCTTGTTGTCCATGTAAGCTACTCAATGTTTGTGTTTGTATGTGATTCCCTGCACATTGATGTGTGTGTGTGTGTGTGTGTGTGTGTGTGTGTGTGTGTGTGTGTGTGTGTGTGTGTGTGTGTGTGCGTGCGTGCGTGCGTGCGTGCGTGCGTGTGTGTGTGTGCGTGCTCACAAGTTTGCACATGTTGTTGCTGCGAAGGTGTCCGTCTGAGAGACAGTGTTTATGTCGCAGAGGCCATTCCGTTTCTCAAGGTTAATGATCTCATTGTAAATCATGTCACAGCCCCCTCTCCTGAGCCTCGCCCCTCCCTCCTCCTCCTCTCTTCTTCCTCCTCTCTCTCTCTCTTTCTCTCTCCCTGCCTGCACTGATCTATGATTTGCACTCATGGCAATGTGTGTGTGTGTGTGTGTGTGTGTGTGTGTGTGTGTGTGTGTGTGTTGGAGGCGGTTGTAGCTGATGATATGCGTGTGTGTATGCGGTATCTGTGTACTGAATGCCAATGCGGTGCAGAGATAGGGGTGGGAGTCACCATAGGCTCCACGATACGATATTATTACCATACTCGAGTCACGATACGATTATGTTATCACGATACCTAAGTCACGTATTGCGATAACATATAATTGCAATTTATTACCTTTTTTTCCAACTGCAAAATTATGTCCCCAAAGGAAAACTCATAGGTAGGACGTAGGTGTGAGAATCACCAGAGGTCCCACGATACAATATTGTCACAATAAAAATGCAAAAAAAATCAATACCTTACACTACAGAGCACTCATTTTGGGCTCTTGTTTTAGTACGAAAATACCCCCAAGAAAATTCACAGGCCCCCAAGGTGGAAATATGGAGGAAAATTTGGCATTCTAAATTGCGAGTGACATCACAAGATGAGTGACATCACAACAGGAGTATGTTCTGCTGGGGCTGACATCACAAGAGGGAGTTACATGAAATGGAACAGTGCCCCCTGCAGTTTACAAAAACGAGTCTAAATGCACCTATGTGTGATTTAACCCCCCCACCCCCAAATCCCATTGCTATATACCCCTCCCACATATGAATGCAATGTGGTCTCCAGCCTGCAGCCTGCTCTTTAAGCCTGGGATGATCTGAGATATTTTGGTCATTCACACAACCTTGCTGGGCCGCTGGAAGTCATTTTAAGCAGGGGGTGCTGGGAGGGAGGGACGTTTTTTTTTTTAATTTTTTGCCATATTTAGAGGAATATCTCATTTTAAATTAACATTAGGATACTGTTGTGATGTAATTATTCAGTATTTTCTCCTTTTCTCACTCATTCAGAGCAAAGAGGGAGATATATAGCATGATGATAATGCTCTATATCTCCCTATTTGCTCTGAATACACCAGTTAACATGACACAGACTTAACATGATAGAAATATTATCAGCAAACTTAATGACTAGACTAATTATTCTGATCTGAATGGCATATATCAAGAAACATTGACTCCTCTCTTTGCTGTATAGTGGGAGGTGCATTTTTGAGTAGGCTATTAAAATAGCATGTCAAGTTCACATTTCTTTATTGCCAGATTAAACAATTCGTATTGGTTGTTGGTTGGTTCAACACAACATGTGCGTGCATGCGCGCTTCTTCTTCTTACCTACAAGCATGTAACTTCCTTGATTGTTATTGTTGATAATTCTATTTAAATAGGCTACATTTTCATTTCCCGAAACATTCTTAAACAAGAAAGGAACAGTGCACTGCAAAATATTTTTAATTACATTTGTAAAAAAAAATATATATATTTTTTTTTTGGGGGGGGGGGGGCGCTGCAACCTTGTAGCAGAGTATCAACTTGATGTGTGTGTTCGTGTCATGATGGAACGAGTGGTGGTGGTGGTGGGGGGGGGGGGAGCACCCTCGAACTTGAGCCTTCCCACTCAAGTGACGTTCTTCAAATCTAGTCAATAGTCCCCCACACACACACACACACACACACACACACACACTTATGGATAATAGGATGAAGGGCAACTCTCAACCTCTCCCCTCCTCTTCAGACCTGGCTACTACGTGAATATCTGACAGCTGCTAGACAGGAATTGACTTCTGAAAGCTTTTGCAAAACAACTGGTCAACTTGCTGTCCCCAAAACAAAAGGGAAACATTTGTATTATCTGTGCCTGTCAGGCTCCTCCCACCCTTAGACATTTTACAATGTGCTTGCGGGGGCAGTGGCGCTGGAAGTACTTTTAGGTAGGGGGTGCTGCAAGGTCGCCGCCAAAAGAAAATTTGGCCACTTTGTCGCCCGATTACAGGAATATTAACATTAAGATTAGACTGTTGTGTCATTATTCAGTCACCTTTTCTCACTCACCTCCATGTCAGCACTTGCTCCCACTGCTGTGTTGGAATCCTCATTCTCTCTCCCACCCTTTTTGGACTTTTAGCCATATTTAGAGGAATATTTCATTTTAAATTAACATTAGGATTATACTGTTGCAACGGCGTTGGAAGCACGGTGCGGTGGGCGCTGCAGCACCCCCTGGTGGCAAGAGATGTAAAAAAAAAAAAAAAAATTTTTTTTTTTTTTTTTTTTTTTTTTACAGTGCACCTGAACGCAACATGCAAAATACCCGCTGAATAAGTGTCCAAATGTTCATGTAATTCTGGCCAATACTCCACTTCTGTTATAACATTTCAGTCTGGAAGATATAATCTTTATGACTACCTTAAAAGGCTAAATGAATAGCTTAGAAAATGAATAGCACCGGGGGCCCATGGTACTATTAATCCGGCCCTGGATATATCGGAGGAATAGCAGGTAGGCTATCACTGTCCCTGAGTCCTGAGGGTAAATTGAGTAATGCTGCAGAGAAGAGGAGAAGACACTGAATAATGACATCACAACAGTATAATCCTAATGTTAATTTAAAATTTAATATTCCTCTAAATATGGCTAAAAGTCCAAAAAGGGTGGGAGAGAGAATGAGGATTCCAACACAGCAGTGGGAGCAAGTGGTGACATGGAGGTGAGTGAGAAAAGGTGACTGAATAATGACACAACAGTCTAATCTTAATATTAATATTCCTCTAATCTGGCGACAAAGTGGCCAAATTTTTTGGCGCCCTGTGGGCGCCGTCAGCCGTCCCCCCCAATGTTGAATCGGTGACAGCACCCCCTACCTAAAAGTACTTCCAACGCCACTGTACTGTTGTGATGTCATTATTCAGTGTCTTCTCTTCTCTGCAGCATTACTCAATTTACCCTCAGGAATCAGGGACAGTGATAGCCTACCTGCTATTCGTCCCATATATCCAGGGCCGGATTAATAGTACCATGGGCCCCCGGGGCTATTCATTTTCTAAGCTATTCATTTAGCCTTTTAGTCATAAAGATTATATCTTCCAGACTGAAATGTTATAACAGAAGTGGAGTATTGGCCAGAATTACATGAACATTTGGACACTTATTTAGCGGGTATTTTGCATCTTGCGTTCAGGTGCACTGTAAAAAAAAAAAAAAATGTTACATCACCAGAGGGTGCTGCAGCACCCAGCTTCCCGCGCCCTTGTGCGGGGGGGAATCGGAGAGTGCAATGTGTCGGCCATTTTGAATTTTGTCTGTGTAACCTGAAGTGTGGCATCAATCATTTGTGTAAAAAGGGCCTTTGTGTGTGGCATTTCTCTCAGAGTTCAATGCCAAACCACAGATGGAACTGTGTCTGCCAACAGCAGAAAGGGACAGACTGAAATAATTACAAATTAGATTAACAAAGAAGAAAAGTGAGACGTGAGCGTTTGGAGTGTCATAAGCAGCAAGGCACCAATGACTACTTTGCATACCGTTATTAACTCATTCACTGCCAACAACGTATGAACACGTTTTCAGAATCCAGCTGTTCCCTGCCAACAACGTGTTTACACGTTTTTGGCATCGATTTTTTTTTTTTGACGGTGGGTTGTGCATCTAAGCCTTTTACATCTCTTATATAATTATTGGAGCCACCGAACGTTTACAACCCATTCCACCGACCCACTAAGTGGCAACAGTGCTCCTGGCTAGAGAAAGGAAAGCATTTTTTTAACTTGTCAAGCCATTCTCAGCCCAGCCATTCTCCTTTTCGCGCTGATTGCTGGCGATGCGGGATTGCAAATTTACATAATAGATTCAGCCGATCTACTATGATCGGGTGATAGATTACAGTTGGAGGAACACACTTTGAAACACGCAGCATAAATATGACCAGAATCGCAAAAACTTCTCTCAACCAAAACTCCAAACGAGCGAGTCCTTCCCGACTTCCTCAAACAGCGGCCCAGACATGCAGGCACAGGAGAGCAGCAAAGCACTGACTGGTGACAAGCTTGTCCGCCCACGGAGGGCGGAGTTGAAGCAACTCGAGAGGGAGGGAGAGAGAGAGAGAGAGAGAGAGAGAGAGAGAGAGAGGGAGGGAGAGCGAGAGGGAGGGAGAGAGAGAGAGAGAGCGAGAGGGGGAGGGAGAGAGAGAGAGAGAGAGCCAAAAATGAATGGTTAAAGTGACAGTTCCATCCAATTTCACAAAAAGCCGTTTATCTCTGAATATTCTTTTTCACGCTAAAACCATGCTGTATTCAACTGCTAATGCTTACATAACTACTAACTCTACAAACTAACTCTTTTAGACAGAGAAAGTACACATTCTATTAGTACTTTTGAGATATTGTATGTTCACAAACTCCAAGCTGAAACGAATCCTCGGCTCTTATAAAATGAGCCATAATCCTCAAAAAACGGCTTGGCAGAAGCTACCTACAGCAAAAAAAAACGTCTGGCAGTCAATGTGTTAAAGTCCAAATTCAGAAAATAAATATTTTGCTTTTGTATGTTTTGGTTGTTTGGTTATAGACTATTTTTAAAGCCTAGAATCACCTTTTTATGCACGTCTGATCTTAGCCCTCAAGTAACACAGTTACAGTCTGTGTTGGGATTAACTAGTTACTATAATTTTACTACATTTTGCAGTAACTAGTAATCTAACAAATTACTTTTTATTTACCTGGTACTTACTGGTAGTACTTGCCTACCCAATAATATACTTTACTTTACTTTATTAGTTACCAGGTAAATACTTAGTAATTAGGGGGCTGTAAAAGGTATAGCGTTACTGGATGTGAAAATAAATAATATATAACTTCAGAGGAGTATATGGTTTCTGATCAAATTTTTAGTAGCTTGCCCCAACACTGGTTACAGTTACTGTGTTATTATGACGCATGCAAAACAGCTATAATTTCAGAATAACCCAGGTAAGCTTGTCTGATTATTAAACCCTGTGATGTCAGCTTGTCACCTCTGATATTAAACCAGTCACAGTTGCATAGAAACAGCTTCCACTTCTCTCCCATGAGTCCTGATGAAGCATCATCCATAATCGTCAGGTATTCTGTGCTAACATCAGTACATTTGTAACAGTGAGCGGTCTGGATGATTGTGATTCATTATAGTGAAACGCATAATTGCCTGTATCAGCCTATTGTTAGAGGCAGAGACTGCACAGAGGATCATCATTTCATTCCAGAGATGGGGACTTGGACTTGAGACTTGGACTTGACTTAAAAGGTCTGTTATGGTTCCGCGAAATCGGCGCCACCGATGGGTCCGTTGCAGCTGGCCAGCCTGTCGGCGCAGCTCAGCGGAGGGGGCGTGCACCTCCTCAAAAATGTGACTAGGCGGCGTTCACACAGACGTGAGTTCGAGTATGTACAGTCTCCCTGTCGCCGCCAGTCGGCGACAAGGCTCATAGTCTAGGCTTTTTGGGGACTTGTGCAAACTTGATTTTTATTTTATTTGTGTGTGTGCATTAACATTAAAGGCATGTCTACTAATGTCAACTCATCAATGCTGATACTGTATGCTAGGAGTGAGGACATGCTTTGAAGTCCTTAGTTTTAGCTATGCAGTGTTCTAAACAGACCGGATGGCATGATGGCAGATGATGGAACACTCATCCATAAGAGAGACTTGACTTGGACTTGTGACCAAAGACTTGAGACTTGACTCCCCAAGACTTGAGACAACTTGACTTGGACTCAAGCTCAAATACTTGAGACTTGACTTGGACTTGCAATAAGTGACTTGTGAGCATGTGTGTTTTCATTCATATATAATATCTCTCTCAATGGTTTAATTCCCTTTCATTACTCAGTTGCAAGATATCAGAGTTGCATGTGCAGACATTAACCAGGATCCATAGCTTTTAATCATTTGTAGCTAGTGTTTACCTGTTTGGATTAGGAGACAGATTTAGTCTGCCGCATTTGACAATACCGGAAAGTTTAGACTGTTTTAAAGTCACTTTAGTCTACTTTCCTTTGCTTGACGGCAACAAAATTGTCCTCATTCAGTGAACCCCATCCACACCCTCATCCAAACAGATTAAAACAAACTAAATAAAATTACAGTATTTGCAAATACTGTAATATTTTCTGCAGCTGAGTGTGTGTGTGTGTGTCTGTGACACCTAGCATAGGTTATACTGTAGCTGCCTGTGCAAATTACCCCGGGTGAAATCTCAAAAGCACCTCCACTAACACTCAAATTGAGAGCTCTCGTCTTCCCCCTCAGAACATCTTCACATCATCTACCTGTGTGACACTGTATTAGCATAACTGAATAAAGATGGGGCCAGAGAAGTTGGCAGGCTGTCGGTGTGCAGAGGGCACAGCGCTGTGTGTGAACCTGCCACTGTGTCCCTGAGTATGCATGCTTCTGTGTGTGTGTGTGTGTGTGTGTGTGTGTGTGTGTGTGTGTGTGTGTGTGCTGCATAGGCATGTGTGCACTCACAAGCACACGTGTGTGCGTCCATCTGTCCGCTCGTGTGTGCCCCCTCGGTGGTCTCTCTCTCTCTGTGTGTCTCTCTGTGTCTCTCCCCAGGCTCAGCAGCCCCCTAGTGGTGATGCCAGCCGTGTTTTGCCCCCCCTCTCTGACAGTTTGCTCCTGTCAAACACAGTTTCACGCTGACGCTTCTAGCTTGTGCTCCACCGGGACCCATCACAAACTGCAGGGCTGTCAGAGACTCAACACAACAACAGCTCGTTTCCTCCTTTGGACCTTTTTTTGTGGTCCTCTCTCAGGTCCTCAGAACGGGCCCTGGGGTGTGGCTACGCATGACAGTAAGCATGATGGGTCCGCATAAAGACTGGTTATGGAGCAGTGTTTTTAAAGCACCACAAGTTTCAGCCTAAAAGTCATTTCAGCGTAAACATGTGGGACTTTACCTTTGGAATTCTCTAAAAGGATACAGGAAGATGCTTGATTTTCTTTGGGGAGCGCCAAAAATGTCTCTATGCAGCAAAAACCCTGCTCTCTCTCTTTCTCTCTGTCTTTTTCCTTCTATCTCTGTCTCTCTCTCTTTCTGACTCCCTCTCTTTATCTGACTCACACTTGTTCAATATGAGCGATGTGGATATCTGTCCTGTAATCATCAGGGGAAACAGGACTACAGCGGTACATTACCGCCGGTAATACAAGCCTCATCTGTGCCACCGCTGTCAGCACTAAACACACCAAACCTCAGTCAACCCGTCTGTTATCTCACTTTGACTCTGAAGGATATGAAGCAAAGCAGTGTGGGAACCTGAACGAACGTACCCAGTTCCAGTTGTCACCGTTGAAGACACCTCCCCACCCCGTGGCTGTGTCTGTCCTGCACGAGCCACTGATGGAGGAATTATTACTGCAGCCGTTTCCAGACAATTCCCCCCTGTGGGCCGGAGCAGCAGCGGAACCAGAGAGTGGCACGGTGCGTCTACCATGACTATTCCCCACTGCTCTCTCAGATATCACTCAAGATGTATTTGTGATGTATCGGTCACCCCTGGCTCTCTGTGATCCATCATGTCCAGAGTGTTGTCTCTGTAGTTAACCAGCCTGCGGCGTCGCGGTCAGCCTTGCCGGCGTGGATAGGAGTGTTACTATGATGAATGTGTGCAGGAGGTACAGAGGGCCCGGGATATAGATCCAACAGCAAGATCATTAACTCACACAGGTTCACCAGGAGAGGAGAGATCAAGACAGACAGACAGACAGACAGACAGACAGACAGACAGACAGACAGACAAGCCTCCATGTCTGTATGTACAGCCCAGTTGCCAGAATAAAATGTACATTTCTGGAATCCACAGAACTGTAATATGATTATGAACGTTTCTGAAGCAAAATACGTTGCATATCGCGTTTCTACAGTATACGTCAGGGGTTCCCAACCTTTTTTTGGCTCGTAACCCGATTTTGACTCACAAAAATCTAGGGACCCTAGACATTCAAATATCGTCGATAATATCATCAGTGACATCGTCAGCAGTGATGCCACATGTATGCTTCTTTTTCCCCTCATAATTCTGACTTTAATCTCAAAATTCTAACTTTATTTTCAGAATTCCGCCTTTATTCTCAGAATCCTGATTTAAAGTTATAATCTCAAACATTTTCGTTAAAAAAGTGACTATCTGATAGTGAGCCCATTGACGGTTAGGATCTCACCTGCAATTACCACTCATCGCCATAGGTGTCACCCAAGAGAACAAAACTTTTAGAGATTTATCACTTTCACTTTAAACTCAGAACAAAAAAAAAAAAAAAAAAAAAGCAAGTGACCCTAATCATCTTAGTTTTAAATTGTGTGTGGTGTATTTATTTATTTATTTTTCGAAATTTCAGGCGACCCTATTTGAATTTCAGGCGACCCACTTAGGTTGGGAACCACTGGTATACTTGAATATTAATGTTATACGCCCTAGACTAGAGTCTAATGACGCATATCACATTCATGACGCCAAGGGAGTTAGCATCCCCGACTTACAAACGAGTGGTAGTTTGATTCCAAGTGAGGCACGTTGTGTTTTTAGTTTCCGTTTTAACCCAATAAACCCAACCTTAACCAAGTTGCTTTGTTGCCTAAACATAACCAACTTGTTTTACTTGCCTAAAACATAACCAAAGTTATTTGCGTTTAACGTAGGAAAAGCGGCAAGGTTTTCAAAATAACCGACATTTAGTTTCAAACGTACGTTGATATTGTAGGCCAACATAACCTGGTTTTCAGACATGTAAAATGCCAACGTTTTACTCTGGCGATTGGGTTGGTGTGTCTCTCGTGTGTGTGTGTGTGTGTGTGTGTGTGTGTGTGTGTGTGTGTGTGTGTGTGTGTGTGTGTGTGTGTGTGTGTGTGTGTGTGTGTGTGTGTGTGTGTGTGAGAGAGATTGCTATTTTTTTTGATAGATTTCCCTCATCCACCGACCCACTAGAAAGCTGTGGGGGAATCATAGTTGTTCACTCACTTGGTGAATCAAGAGAGTGGGCAAGATGGCGGCAGCAGCTAGGTCAGGGTGACCTCTTAAGACCAGTCCAGGTACAGCAGATGTAGCCTTCTGGCTAAGTCTGCCACATTTACATTCATGTTTATTAATGTGCATTGTCCCTGTTAAATAAACCTGCAACATCAAATTAAAGCTTTCTATCTAGTGGTAGATAGTGTAGTGGTAGCTTGATAGCCACTGTTTCCATGGCAACTCTGTAAGAACAACCTGTGCCAACATGTCAAAACATCAGAGATAATGTTATTTTTAAAGTATAAAGATAAGATGGTTTCTAAGGCCTGAGAAAAATATTGATAATCTCTCTCTATGTTGGACACACACATGCGCAGACATGGATGCACACACACACACACACACACACACACACACGCACACACACACACACACACACACACACACACACACACACACACACACACACACACACACACACACACACACACACAAATGGACACAGAAAGGGGCTCTAACTCAGGTACCAGCTGAAAGCGTATACCAGCTGTAATAAAGTTATTCAGAAAAGAGAGAGAGACTGACTGACGGAAATTTAATATTTCCATATTTGAGAAGTTTGTCGACTGCTTTGCCAATATCATTTTAGTTTAAACATACATTTTCAAAAATAATAAAAACTTTATTAGAACTTAGAACTACTAACTAATCTACTAGTAACTAATCTAACTTAGAAGTTAGATTTAGAGTTGATTGGGGGAAAAAGCTTAAACATTTTCATTTATTTCGCCCCCTTCCTGACATGCTAGGTTAGCACGGTTGATCCCAATCGATTTCTTAGGTCTTCTAGTTTCATAGCTACGATACGCAGAATTTTCGTTTTTCTTGGTTCAAATCCATGGTGGGTCAAAACAAATGTGGGACGGGCCAAAGTTGGCTCGCAGGCCCCAAATTGGTCATCCATGGTATATACCAATGGGTTTATACAAACGCAAGTTGAGTTGAAAATACGCACAGCTTTGCCAAGCAAGCGCATATTTAGTTTTTCTTTTCAGATGGTGTTGGTGAGGGCGTGTGAGTGGCTACCAGTGAGTGACCTGTGACCACGTGCGACCTGTGACCTGTAACTCACATGATGACCCAGGCAGAATGAATTAATTCAGCGGAAATCATTGTTTTATCGTCTTCTGACCGGAAAGCAGTGTTGGTGTGAGCCTGTTCAGAGTGTGTCTGAAAAGGGACAGTTTTACCCCCCCCCCTCTCTCTCTCTCTCTCTCCCCTCTCCCCTCTCTCTGTCTCTCTCTCTCTCTCTCTCCCCTCTCTCTCTCTCTCTCTCTCTCTCTCTCTCTCTCTCTCCGTCTCTCAGACCTGCTTCATTTGACACACATCATGGATGCACGATGTGTTTGATGGCTATTCACGCTGCCTTGTCCATTTCCTTTGATGAACATAGATGTTGAAGGATGGCTCCTTCGATGTCCGCCGGCGAATACAATGAGGGAGAGCAGGGCTCAAAGTAAGCCTTGTAGTCTGAACCCCCCCCCCCCCCCCCCCCCCCCTCCTCCCCCCGCCCTCTTTTAACACAGCTCTAAATGGCTGTACAGTCATTCCCACGTAATGCTGCGGGCTCTTGGCTGGACACACTCGCCAGCATGCGTTTCCATGGAGACGCAATTTGTTCGCGGGCCCCTGCAGCTTGTGTCATTGACTTCAATTAGTGCAGATGGCCGTCGAGCCTATAAGCACATACTTACACAGAGAGAGAGACAGCCTCAAAGGGCTGGAGAGGAGATCTGAGAGTGCAGGAGACATTGGTCAAGGACTACCAGGACTGCAAAAAGGCTACTTATACAGAGCCTCAAAGGGCTGGAGAGGAGATCTGAGAGTGCAGGAGACATTGGCCAAGGGCTACCAGGACTGCAAAAAGGCTACTTACACAGAGCCTCAAAGGGCTGGAGAGGAGATCTGAGAGTGCAGGAGACATTGGCCAATGACTACCAGGACTGCAAAAAGGCTTCATGGATGGCATTCATTGGTAGAGGGAGGGTGGATTTGTCTTTGGGCATTGGGTGGGGGATTGTAAAACAAGCCGTGGAGTCCAATAACGGTGTGGCCACTAGGGACTGATGACATCATCATCGATGAGATTGCAATTGCTCCCCTGGCCACTTTCTTTCATGCGGACATAGAACTGTATGACATCATCGGCGACCTCACCTGGCCACTTTCTTTTGTGGGGACATATAACTGTAGGCTATGACATCAGACGCCTCGGCCCCTAGTGGCCAGTCGTAAAGAAAACAAGTGTGAATTCACAATAGAGCTCAACAGGCGCGTTACGTTTCGTGACGTAATTTGCCCCCGGAAGTAAGTTCCCGCATTCCATTTTCTCCATAGACATTTCGATCAATCCAAATATAACGAGTTTTAAGGCTCGAACCAAGCCAACACGTGATCCAGAGAATCTTGAGTGATCATAAAACATTCAGTTTAAGCGAGAACAATAATATATATATATATTTTTTTATGTATGATTGTCAAATCAAATCATCGACACGCTATGGCCCGCCTCTCAACACTGTCGTCTCAGACAAGATTGTTTTCAGACTCTGAAACGTCTCCGACCCTCGGGCTACTTGCGTTCCGTTGGGTTCAGTTGGACTTTAACATGTCCTTGTAATCTGGTGATTTTGCTGGCTCGCTCAGTCAGAACTGCTACTTATCAAACCACTGCTAAAGAAGAGCAGACTGCTTATTACTCACGAACAGGTAAATGTCTAACCTGACATTGCCAGATGGGGGCGGTATTGTTTGTTTCTCTCGCAAATCTCGTGAGGGAATCCAGTTTGCTTGCAAGGTTAGCCCATATCTAACCTAACTCACCTCCATTTCCTATTGATTCAACTAATGTGAGCCATGCGTGACCCAAATCACGCATGGCATAAATTACTCATGAAAAAAACGTTTTCTATTTTGCTTCTCCTTCTGATGAAAAGCTTTGTGTTAAAATGTGAATTTTGCCTTAGCTCTATAAAAAATGAATTGATGGGGAGGTGCGCTAGCTTTCTCCCTCTCTGGTGGTTCAGCCTCTCTCTCTCTCTCTCTCTCTCTCTCTCTCCTCTCTCTCTCCCTTACAACATTTTATTTAGATAAAACTTGCCAGGTTTAGCTGTCAGCAGGAATAACAGATTTGACCTTGGATTAAAATTAAAGATTCAAAAAGGTATTTCTGCAACTTTAAGACAATTATCTCACTAGTCTACCTTCTCTGAAATCAAAAGCGACCACTGACTGTGTTCCAGGCATCATGTTCCACCAGAGTGATTTAAACAGATGTGGCGCCAACGGAAATCCAAAATGCTTGATAGTCATGTGATGCACGTAGCTATAGTGTGTGCGGGGGAATAGTTCCAGGAAGTACGTTTGATGGTTTGAATGCATAAAATAATGCTGATAATATACAATTTGATTGATGTGTGTCTATATTTCTCTATCATATGATTGTTCGATGTGTTATTATTACTACTGTAATGTGTTACTGTTGTGTCAGCTAGCCCTCCTTTCCCTGTTCTCTCCATATAGTCTCTCATACTCCCCCTGCTATCCCTCCCCACCTCCTCCCGTTCCCGAATCCCCCTTGGCATCCATTCTATTTTAAAGCATGGCACCCATTCTCTTTCTTTCCCCCTTCCCCTGCTCCTTTCCCCACCTCTCCTTCTCCGTTCTGTCCTCCCCCACATTTCCTATTCTCTCCCCACCTCCTCCCTCTCCCTGCTGTCTCCTCCCCCACATCCCCCCACTCTCTCTCCCCCCTCCCCTCTCCTGCTCTCTCCTCTTTCCCCCTTCCCCTGCTCCTTCCCCACCTCCTATACTCCCCAACATTTCCCATTCCCTCCCCACCTCATCACTCTCTCACATCCCCCCTGCTCTCCCTCCCTTCCCCTGCTCTCTCCTCCGCTCTAGCCTATATTTCTATATTTTCCATATTTCTCTATCAATTGTTCAATGTGTAATCATTATTCTGTAATTTGCTACTGTTGTGTCAGATAGAATTAGCTAGACATATTTTCTGTGAAGCCCTCTGGGACATGCTTGTGAATTAGGGCTATACAAATAAACTTGACTTGACTTGACTTGATTCTTTAAACATCTAACCTTTTCAAAGTGCATCACAAACGGTCTTTTCTGCTGCAACTCTACAGCCCTGCTTAATCCAGAACGTTACTTCCGGCCGTTCCGGGAACTATAGAGTAGTAGCAGAGATGACGTATTTATGTAGTTGGAAGGCTGCAGCCAGGTACTCTTGGGACATGTTGGAGCTTCAGGGGAAAAGTGAATGGGGTTGTAAGAACAATTTCACTTAAATGCATAAAATAAGGTCTGTGTGTTAACAAAAGTTTATGGGAGTGGTAATTTGTGTTCAGCAGGATAAGCCTCACAAACGTGAATCACTTTTATGACTTTTGAAACATAAATGCGGTTTTTAACACGATTTTCACAAAAAAAAACGCTTCAAAAGTCATAAAAGTGATCCACATTTATGATGATTATCACAAATTACCATTACCACTCCCATAAACTTTTGTTAACCACAGCCCTTATGCATTTAAGTGAAATCCCCATTCTAAAACCCCATTCACTTTTCCCCCGAAGATCCAACATGATTCCTGCTGTGCTCTATTGCAAGGTAAAAAAAAAAAGAAGAAGAAAAAAAGTCCATTGGAGTTAATGGAGATGAGGCAACTCTTATATATCTCTATGCCTCTGGTGACTCCGATTGCCATTTTGCCACAAACATTTCTGGCAAAATGGTGGGGCGTGCTTTTTGAAAGCGATTCAACCTTGACTATCCCAACTCATTATAGACCCACTCCCAGGCTGCGTCCGTAATTACCGCGAACAGGTGCATCACTCAGCCGCATCGCCACCGAGTTAGAGATTTAATTTAGAGATGCTGGCCAGGATATTAACCCCGCTAATTACAACAGCCAGCTCCACGTGCAGCCAAGGGGAGGAAACGCCATGGACCTCGGGGCGAGGAAAAAGCACACAATTACTTTCTCCTTTATTCTGGGGGGAGAGTACAGGTGGGGAGGACGTGGTGTTTAAACCGAGGAAGCTTCCAGATTGGGCTCTTGCGTGCGTGTGATGGTCGAGGAAGAGGGCTTTCTGTGAGGATGGGTAAGCTACATGCCGCGAGCACGTTCTGCATCTTAGGCAGAAAATTCAAACAAACGGAGAGAAGCACTTTGATGGCTTATTGGTGCTGTAAAGAACCCTAACCCTAATCTGAAACCCAGTCGACAGACGAACAATGCAGGGAGAGTCACAGGATAACCATAACCCATGCCAATTGGCACTACATATAATGTCTGTGTTGCTTTAAAGGAACACTCCGCCCAACTCATAACTCATTAACTCAAATCAACTCTCAATAACTGTCAAACTATTCATCATTCATCTAGTTTGACAGTTATTGAGAGTTGATTTGAGTTAATGAGTTATTAATTTGAGTTAGTGTGGACCAGGGATGTCACTGGTCCACACTTTAACACTCAATAACTGTCAAATTAAATGACAGACTTCAAAACAGTTTACAGTTTTCTGATATACTACTGATGTTCTAATGATACAAAGCTGGTTGAAAATGGGCAGAGTGTTCCTTTAAAGAAACGCAATTAAAGATTTCAAGTAGCCTAATGATCCAAAACATAACAATTATAACACAATGCAACAATTATGATTTTTACATGTTCTAAAAAAATCCTCTGCCGCACAGGAAGTGATGCATCTACGCTTCCAGCTGCAGTAATGGCAGTTTGTTTGGAATACATACAGTAGAAGAAGAACTTGGTAGTTAGCATGAGCCACAATAGCCGCCATGGATGAACAGACAAAGAAAAGAGCGCCACCTACAGAAACTCAAACTTCATGAGCAGAAAACCCAAAGGAAAAGACACAGTACTACACACTGTTTGATTGGCAGGTGAACTCTAGGCAGTGCTTACTATCAAAGATGCTAAAATAATTTCACAAACAAAAAGTCATTACAGTAAAACCGCTACTAACCAAACAAGAACCCTCCTTTTTCTCGATGTAGAAACAGGCCGCATAAATTATTTGTCTTGCTTTCGCACTCTCTCTCTCTCTCTCTCTCTCTCTCTATCGCTCTCTCTCTCTCTCTCTCTCTCTCTCTATCGCTCTCTCTTACACACACACACACACACACAAAACACGGTGGTATTTTTCATCTCATGTGCATCTGCGTCAGAAAGTGTTTTTTTCTTCATTGGAAAAGGGAATAGGGTGATAGCCTGTGATCTTTTATTCATCCATCCCTCCTCCTCTTCTCACTGCTCGCCTCCGCACCAGGGAGCGCAGCATCTGACAGCCCTTACAGAGAACCACCAGCTGGAGTGGCAATGAGAGGAGAAACAATCAGGCAAAAGAGAGGGCAGGGCCTGCCCCAGCCTTTATGGGGATCTAAGCAGCATCTGATTTGGGCCCACCCCCCCCCCCCCCCCCCCCCCCACCTCGCCACCACCAATACTATATTATCAATGCTTGATCATCCTCAAACCTACTGTAAATCTATGGCCCAGAGACACCCACCTGTAATGCAAACATACCTTTATCTTTGTTTTTTTCCTCATCTTCAGTTTTATTTTTCTCTGCTCCAGAAGGTATCCTTTTGTGCCACATCAACACAGAGGAGAGGACTGAGAGAACCTAACCGCTAGTCTGACGGACTGGGCTTGCATCAGTGCATCAATGAGACACCAGATTCGACAGAGGCAGCAGGAATCGATAGCCAGTCTGTATACAACACAATGCTGCGTTTTTGTATGATTACCATTGACATATTTCGAGCGCTCTTTTGGCCCAATTCCACCGCAGGTAGTAACGCGGTCCCGCTCCGCTCGACTCGATAAATGGTCTCATTCCACCGTTAAAAACCGGCCCAGCCCGGTTTGATTTGGGGCTGAGTCCTGCTACTTTTAGGACCTGCCTCGTCGGGGTTCTATTCTGCGAACCCGGGTTTATACGGTGACGTGAAAACATTGTAGACGACTGATTGGTCAGGCAGAATCGTGTTTACTGTCTATCCTACTGACTGTCAATGCAGCGCTGCATACCAGTTTAGTGGGGGCTTACCTTCTCTTCTATTATGTTATTTCTAGGGGTGTCACAATATATCGTCCCACGAAATTTCGCGATAGTAAAACGTCACGATATGTATCGTTGAGATGAAATCTCATATCGTGGAAAAAAAAAAAAAAAAAAAAATTCCTTCCAAAAAATAGACTAAGAAACGTCTTTGTTTGTTGAAGTTCAATGTGTGGAAAGTAGTTCAGTTGAACAAGTCTCTGAAGAGACACATGAGAAGTTATACAGGAGAGAAACCATTCAATTGAGTTTCTGGCAAAACTGTTTACTTGACAGGAAAAACTGAAGATGCATAAAAAATAGATTAAGAAAAGTCTTGTTGTTTGAGTTTGAAGAAAAACTGAAGATGCATGAGAATTTATACTGCTGAGAAACCTTTTAGTTCAAAGTAAATCTAAGTGACGGTGTAACTCATTCTATTTCAAGATAAGCCTTATCTCCAATCTCATGTTTGTTCTAGTTGTTATTGTAATAACAATTTCCCACAACAGCATGTTTTGTATTTGTGCATTTCAAATAAAATACTACTTTTCCAGTCATATATTGTCATTATTCAAGTTTAAAAAAATATTGTTAAAATCGTATCGTATCGTATCGTTATCGTGAACCCAGTATCGTGATACGTATCGTATCGTGAACTGAGTGTATCGTGACACCCCTAGTTATTTCCATCAGTCTTTTGTGTTGCTGCCTTCGGCGCTGGTGAAATAAAATCGATCTCCTTGCTCAGCTTTAACATGCGCTCCTCGGGAAGCCCTTTGTAGTTGGCTCCGCTAGGCCGCAGGCAAAGCCGCGGGTCTTGCCTGTTGAGCTGCCGCTGGGGTTCTCCTCGTAGCGCCTCTCCCGTCCCCGCGCAGTGCATGCATGTGAGTTTGAGTAACAACAAAGTGATATCCATTCTCCTAGCCGATTGTCACATTTGCCCATGTACACTGTAGGTCATTTAGAGGCACCAGTATTTCATAATCAGTTTAAAAGTTCAGTGTATTGATTTCATTTTAACGTTATACTTATAGCCTACTTCGGCAATGGGCGGAGGGCAGATATGCGGTCCCATTGACGACCAGGTGTGGGCGGAGGCAAGTAAACTTGCTATGGAAACAGAGTCTATATCAAGTAGAGCCGAGTAATACCAGATAGAGTGGAGCTGTACTGTGCTGTTATATGTGGTGGAAATGAGCCAGAGGCCCTAGCCAGGCGTTCAGTTCGCTTATGCCTATAGGAACGGCCCTGGGAGAGGGCGTGGTGAGGAGAGAGAAGGAAAGGGATGCAGCCAGTGGAGAGAAGAGGAGAGACAATAAAGGAGAAAACGCAAGGGAGAAGAGAAAAAGGGATATAGTGCAGAGTGGCGAAGAGCAGAGCAGAGCAGATACAGTAAGACACAGACTGACACATAGGTTCAGTATTGGAGGGGAGTTCACGTCTGGGCAAGTGTGCGCGTACGTGTGTGTGCACGTTGTGTGTATGTGTGTGTGTGTGTGTGTGTGTGCCTAGTGTCTGCTGGGGACAGGAGGGCGGTCAGGGGCAGAATGTGCTGACAGCAGCCCGGCCCTCAGAGCAGAGCAGATGGTCTGAACAGGATCAGGAGAGGGGCTGCTCTTAAACGTCAGCGCAGGCTTTGAATAAAATGTTAAAATGTTTTGGTTTCAGTGAACTCGCTTAGCTCTCCGTAACACTTGATCCCACTTGGGAATGCCCTGCCTCAGCCTGGATGGAGGCTGGAAAATCCTCTTTTACATTCCTCTTGAAACGTATTTTTTTTAGAGACAGACTTGTTATAAACTTGTTATAAAAAAAATATATATATTCTTATTATTATTATTGTAGTAGTAGCAGCAGCAGCAGCGGTAGTAGTAGCAGTAGTATAGCTCTCACATGTAGCTATTTTATAGCCATTTTGCACACACACACACACACACACACACACACACACCCCGATTTAGTTTGGTTTAACACAATCAGGTACTCAAAATAGCACGATTGCAGACCATCAAGTCCATAGTAGCAGCTCAAGATTGAGAGTTAGTGTTTCTCCTTCATGTTTCCAGGACTCCATCTTGCCCCCCAAGCTCCACTACAGCCATTGGGCATCAGGTGTTTCCATCAGCCATGGATGGAATGCTTCCTTTGAAATCAAGAAAGCTGCTCTACTGCTATATTGCATCATGTTCCAAACGAGGCGTCCACGTTCAGAACTCACTGAGGTTCAATTCTCAATTGCTGCCTTATCATCCTCATTCAGCAGGCCTATTCAACTGGCGGCCGGGGGGCCAAATCTGGCCCACCAATCAAGTCACACCGGCCCGCAGACCAGTTATGAGGGGGGGAGAGGGCGGGGGTCTCCTCTCTCTGTGTCTCACCTCTCTCTCTTTCTCTGTGTGTATGTGTCTGTCTCACCTCTCTCTCTGTCTCTCTGCCTCTCTCTCTCCCCATCTCTCGATGCCACAGAGGCTTCATCAGCAGATAACAATCAAGTCCTGTTTCCGTTTTTCATCTTTGGATTGATTCGTAAAAAAAAATGTTATTTCTGTTTCTGAAAAGAAAATAGAATTACAAAAAATATCAAAACATGGACCATGAGGTTATGATTAGGCGACTTTTGCAATGTTGTAAAAAAAAATAAGATGTGGTGGTGCTGATAATAATAAGACAGCTCAAGGAAACGGCCCACGGGCCATTAACTTTCTGACAATGTGCTACCCTGAACAATATAGTTAAATAGCCCTGTCATAGAGTAGCCTATTGTCCATTGACATAATGATCAATAAAGTTGATTTTGGCTTCTGCTGTATTGACACATAAAATAAACACACACAAAAAAAACAAATCTCAATCCACATTATATATATGATATATACAAAGTGACAAATGAGACAAGTGTAACTAGTGTCTCTGTGTGTTGTGGAGTGGCTAGAACAACACACTCAGCTTTTGTGACTGCAAAATCGCATCAAAGTCATTTTTGAGCTTGTTCACACAGGTACTGCAGGCAGTCGATGTGAATAAACTCATCCCCCCCTCCAGATGCTATAGGCCTACTCATAGTCACCCAGTCAAAACACCTTGCTGTGCACTGAAAGCCAAGTGCTATTACTGTCTCTCCCACCGTCTGTGTCCAGGAACATGCTGTCAAACAGTGCAGAGGGATTCAGCACCAGCCGCCGTGCTGGAAACAGTCCGTCCTGCTTTTTCTGGACAGAGAAACATGACGTCCATGTCGGCTTAGCGCCTCCTCCCCCGCCTCCACTTCACACAGAGCGCAATCCACCTGCCAGCCGGCAACTTCATTTCACACCTCCTTCAACCACACTCAGCCTTCCTCAATCTCCCCACCTGATTGGTGGGACCACTCCCCCTTCCTCTCTCTCTCTCCCCACCTGATTGGTGGAACCACTCAGCCTTCCTTTCTATCTCGCCACCTGATTTGTGGGAGTTTTTAGTTTCTTCAAATATTCTGTGTCACATCTCTGCCACAAACATTGTGTAAGGCCACCTAGATCTTCATGTCGCGCACGTGTGTGTGTGTGTGTGTGTGTGTGTGTGTGTGTGTGTGTGTGTGTGTGTGTGTGTGTGTGTGTGTGTGTGTGTGTGTGTGTGCGTGTGCGTGTGCGTGTGTGTGTGTGTGTGTGTCCTTCCTTCCTTCAAAGCACACCACAGACACACACACACACACACTTGGTGCAGCAGGTGAGAGTTGCCATGGTAATCTGTTGATCAGGAGCTCTGATTGAGTGGCTGAGTGCCTAATGCACAGTAGTGGTTTTATTGAAGGATAAAGGACTGACTTAATAACAGCCTATGTAGACTGTATTTGTAACCAAGTGTGCCATCATTTACAGTATGTAGGAGTGTTTGCTGCTGTGGACGTGTGTCTTATGCTGTACAACTATGCAAAGTCATCTGAGTAATACAGAGACATCATTAGGGGTATGTGCACCCGCATAAAGACACATGCATGTTTAAATTAAACTCACACTGTGCACATGTAACCCGCATTGTGTATTCACCCCTGCAGCTGGGGATCGAACCAGCAACCTTCGGCATGGGAGGCGAACGCTCTAGCGAGGAAGCTACAGTAAAAGCCATGGGTGCTAGAATTTGTCGCTAGAGCATACTTACTGCACAGCAGACAGCACTACCAGCTGGCCACCGTTGACACAGAAAACAAACCAGCACCTCCTCCATATTGCAAGTAACACACCCAGACACACGTTCGTATTTAGTGAAGTAGCTCACTGGATTAGCGTGCTAGAGGAAAGACGTTTTGGGATCGTATACACGCACACACACACACATGCTGTAGGCCTACAGTACAAGAGGACTGTGATGATGACTGTACCTCGGGAGCTGCTCAAATGTGCATTTGCAGTCGACTCCAATATGACTTGATGTCGACTAAATAATAAATGGCTGTCTGTGCCGTGACCCTGTACTGAGGGGTGAAAGATACACACAGTGCATAAGGCTGCTTTCTCACTGGGAACGATTGCTTTAGTTCCGTTCCGTTCCGCACTCTCTGGAACGATTGCCCGCCTCCCTCCCTCCCCTCTCCCCCGCTGGTCAGCTTTCACATTACAGCATTTCTTCCACACTCGTCAAATGTTCCGAAACTGGGGTCAATTTGGG
>NC_139635.1:32663896-32683896 GCF_964638095.1 Poromitra crassiceps | reverse complement strand
CCATGTCATGTCATGCCATGTCATGCCATGTCATGTCATGTCATGTCATGTCATCTTACGTTATGTTACGTTATGTTACGTTATGTTACGTTATGTTACGTTATGTTACGTTATGTCATATGATAGCCTGATATCAGACTGAATTGTCAATTCGTTACACTCCATTTCCTTCTTCAGAAGCAGCCGTGGAGTGGGCGGAGTTGACGTTCTGGACCCAGGCAATGCGTACGAGTCTTTCCCATTTGTAACCTGCATCTGGCATCAAACAAGAGGTGACGTCATAATGTATTACATTTAGCATAAGAGCAAAGCAATGTTTCAGATTTGCCTGCAGCTGCTGTCAGCCTTGGGGAAGTCTGAGTAAATGTTTATGGGATTAACTGTAATTGTCTCTAAAATGTAATGTGTGCAGAAGACACATAATGGTCCAAACAAACCATTAAGTTGAGAAGCAACCTGTGAAACGCCATTTGGAAGAGTTTGTTATGGCGTTTGCTTGTGATCATTAGAGAGGCAATGACTAGGGAATACAACTCAAAGTGGTAAAAACAAAGACATCAATGCCACGTTTTTTGGAATAAACAGACCCACACTGTAACCCACACAATATCAAATTAGCGCTATACGTAAACATTATGATTTCCAGTTTCCAGTGCTTTTGTGCATTGCCCTGATCATCTTCCCCATTTCCATATCAATGTGCTGCTATTAATTTGTTTATCATTTCACTTTATGAATGGGATGTAGTCTCTTGTCTCTCTATTTTGGCTCCATCTTGCCATTAATGTGTTTTTGATCATCTAATACAGTGGTTTTCAAATGGGGGTCCGGGGACCCCCAGGGGTCCTTGAGGGGGTTCCAGGGGGTCCCCAGCCAAAAGGGGGGTACATTATTTTAGCTATAATTCCATTCATAAGTAACACAATGACTATTTTGGTCATGGGTTGTATACACTTTCTGTAATAAAACATCTAAAAGCATCAATCTTATTATCATATGGGCGTGGGACAAAATCCTATCAAATTAGGGTCCGTGGTCTAATCTTTGTCAGTTTAGGGGTCCTTCATGTAAAAAAAAATTGAGAACCACTGATCTAATACACAAATCATCAGAGAATGATAGAAAATAAATGTACTGTACTACAGTATCTGCTGGAGTTGTATGTGTTCCACAATCAGTCTTCTGTGAAATATTGGAGGCACACTCAACCATAACGCCTCGTCTCTTTGATGTCTCACTATTGTTTACAATAACAATAGCGTAGAGCAGCAGTGCCTCCAAACAATTAGTCCCTCATGTTGTAGTTTATGTATTTTGGCTGCAAAAGGCACATATCTCAGTTTTGATGAAGTGAACAGAGAAAACAAAGACGCATGCAAGTTGGCATAGAAGAAGGAACAAAGATCAAAGCTTTTCTATAACAAGCTTCAATTGGGTGAAATACAAATTCTTGATATTATCCAAAAAGTGGCTCCAAACGGCGATATCAGCGCCTCAGTGATCACTTGTAATCTTCTTTCTTTAAGGTTTAAGCAGCAGTCTAAGTCATGGTTAAAGCAGCAGTAATCAGGAAGGCAGCATGAGATAGGATTGCTCTAGGATTGACCTAGACTGGACCCATCTAGTCTGGTAAGGGACATGATATACAGGTAGTCATGTCCCTTACCAGACTAGATGGGCCCAGTCTATTCTAGGTTTGGGTGCCACTTGGCACACTGCTCAAAGTCTCATAGGCTTCATTAAGAACCAGCATGCCCTAGTGGTTAAGGTTTTGGATTTGATGTGCAGTCTCCTTAGGTTCAAATCCCACTCCTCGTACACACTAAACATTTGCTCCATGAGAAGGCTGTGCCCAATGGAAAATGCTATATGCTTTGTGAATATTTAAACAGTTTGTATGCTTGTGTCGTCTCATACTTATGCGCATAAAAATGATTGAATGGCTCATATCAAAGTCTGTATCTTTCGAGTTTTCTTTGAGCTTTTCCCATGATAATGGCGTGCTAAAACATTGCTATCACAGCTAATTTTAAAGTGTTGATTATTTCAGTGACAATTATTTGGAATTGACAGTGTTGTTGATTGGAGAGTTACTTTTCCCCTCACAGGGTTGATATGGCTCTGGGGTGGGTGGGGGTTCAATTTCATTAACTATGATTTGCTGTGGACTTACAATCACTGGCAGTATTGTTCTTTACAGTCAGAGGTTAATTGATAGGGACAATTTTAATGTCAGGCATGCTGTGAGACTGTCTGGTGGATTTACGCGCGGATAGTTGATGGCCAAGACACACTTGGTAAACTGAAGTCTTGATGAGTAGGAACGCTGTGGAACTTGATAGCTGAGTCTGCAAGGTTCGAAGATGGGGAACTGTGGGAAACCGAACCTTTATAGGTCCCGAATATGACATCACCTTGTGTTATGACATCATCAGTGAGTGAACTATGACATCACAGTAGGAATGATGACATCATCCTAACATTTAAAGTTATAAGTTAACTATGATGGTTGTTCCATTGCCCACCAGGATGGCCGAGAGGTTAAGGCGTTGGATTCAAGATCCAATGGACAGTTGTCCTCGTGGGTTCGAACCCCACTCCTGGTACTGCTACAAAGGGTGTTGTGTCCTGTCTCTCCCTCCCTGTGCTTTTTGCTTGTTTGTTTTTTACATATTCAAACAGACAAATGTCTACTTGCACATTAATGAATGAATGAATGAATGAAATGGAGTGTAAATGTCATGTGAATGGAGAGAAAACTGGTCAGCTGAGCTCCCTGGTCTATACTGTATGGATTAGGAAATAGGATTGCCCATAATGTCTTTGCTGTACTGTAATTAAAATACTATTATATGATGTGATTATTATCTGTGTATTTGTATGGTGCAGCTACACAAGCTACATAGATCAAGTACTCAAGTTAGGCTACAGTGGAGGCAATGCTGGAACATGGTAGCACACGCACACACACATGCACACACACACACACACACACACACACACACACGCACGCACACACGCACACACAGACACACGCTCTATCAAACCTCCCCCACTGGGGCTATTGATGCATGATTTGCCGCTCCTCTCTCCCACACTATAGAGAGGACATCATGATGACGTGCGTCATTCATTGCAGAACATTTTTATGGTGCTGCTCTTCTCTTCTCTGACAACCTGCAATTATACCAGCATGCTCTATACAGTATGAAGTCAACCCACTTTAACTATACCAGCATGCTCTATACAGTATGAAGTCAACCCACTATACCAGCATGCTCTATACAGTATGAAGTCAACCCACTATACCAGCACGCTCTATACAGTATGAAGTCAACCCACTTTAACTATACCAGCATGCTCTATACAGTATGAAGTCAACCCACTATACCAGCATGCTCTATACAGTATGAAGTCAACCCACTATACCAGCACGCTCTATACAGTATGAAGTCAACCCACTATACCAGCACGCTCTATACAGTATGAAGTCAACCCACTATACCAGCACGCTCTATACAGTATGAAGTCAACCCACTATACCAGCACGCTCTATACAGTATGAAGTCAACCCACTATACCAGCACGCTCTATACAGTATGAAGTCAACCCACTATACCAGCATGCTCTATACAGTATGAAGTCAACCCACTATACCAGCATGCTCTATACAGTATGAAGTCAACCCACTATACCAGCATGCTCTATACAGTATGAAGTCAACCCACTATACCAGCATGCTCTATACAGTATGAAGTCAACCCACTATACCAGCATGCTCTATACAGTATGAAGTCAACCCACTATACCAGCATGCTCTATACAGTATGAAGTCAACCCACTTTCAGCCTCGCATTAAAGCTCTATACACTATGAAGTCAACCCACTTTCAGCCTCGCATTAAAGCTCTATACAGTGTGAAGTCAACCCACTTTCAGCCTCGCATTAAAGCTCTATACACTATGAAGTCAACCCACTTTCAGCCTAGCATTAAAGCTCTATACACTATGAAGTCAACCCACTTTCAGCCTCGCATTAAAGCTCTATGCAGTGTGAAGTCAACCCACTTTCAGCCTCGCATTAAAGCTCTATACAGTGTGAAGTCAACCCACTTTCAGCCTCGCATTAAAGCTCTATACAGTGTGAAGTCAACCCACTTTCAGCCTCGCATTAAAGCTCTATACAGTATGAAGTCAACCCACTTTCAGCCTCGTATTAAAGCTCTATACAGTGTGAAGTCAACCCACTTTCAGCCTCGCATTAAAGCTCTATACAGTGTGAAGTCAACCCACTTTCAGCCTCGCATTAAAGCTCTATACAGTGTGAAGTCAACCCACTTTCAGCCTCGCATTAAAGCTCTATACAGTGTGAAGTCAACCCACTTTCAGCCTCGCATTAAAGCTCTATACAGTGTGAAGTCAACCCACTTTCAGCCTCGCATTAAAGCTCTATACAGTGTGAAGTCAACCCACTTTCAGCCTCGCATTAAAGCTCTATACAGTGTGAAGTCAACCCACTTTCAGCCTTGCATTAAAGCTCTATACAGTGTGAAGTCAACCCACTTTCAGCCTTGCATTAAAGCTCTATACAGTGTGAAGTCAACCCACTTTCAGCCTCGCATTAAAGCTCTATACAGTGTGAAGTCAACCCACTTTCAGCCTTGCATTAAAGCTCTATACAGTGTGAAGTCAACCCACTTTCAGCCTCGCATTAAAGCTCTATACAGTGTGAAGTCAACCCACTTTCAGCCTTGCATTAAAGCTCTATACAGTGTGAAGTCAACCCACTTTCAGCCTTGCATTAAAGCTCTATACAGTGTGAAGTCAACCCACTTTCAGCCTCACATTAAAGCTCTATACAGTGTGAAGTCAACCCACTTTCAGCCTCGCATTAAAGCTCTATACAGTGTGAAGTCAACCCACTTTCAGCCTCACATTAAAGCTCTATACAGTGTGAAGTCAACCCACTTTCAACCTCACATTAAAGGCAATCAGGGGCTTTTGAGCAGGCTTGGTGAGAACAAAATGGGAGTCCGAGACTCCGAGCCCTGTGCTGCCTTGCTGCCACTAACAGCTTCAGAACAAGCCTCTTTCAACACAGTTTAAAGGTACTATGTGTAACATTTCAAAACCTCAATGTATCATTGGTATAATCAGCCTAAACAAAAGAGACCATGGTCGGAATGATCGGTAACATCTCTCAGACATCAGTAGCTTTTCGTAAAATTGGTGTGTGAAGAATTCCTCTACATCTAATTGCGGAGGCGAAAGACAATATGGGACTTAGTTTTTGTGCAATCATTGTCCTTTTGTTCACGAAAACCAGGAGTTTCATTTCCACTGCCTGCCATCCTTCATGAACCAACCAAAAGGAATTCAAACTTTCTCCTCTGATTTAGATCGGGTGGGATGAATCGGAGGAAGCATTTTTCCCCTTTCTCTTTCCAATTTGCCATTTCTTGAGTGTTATGCATAATATGTCTTTATTATATTAATAATATTGTCTTTTCTTCATATGCACAGGCTGAGTGATTAATCCCCTATATACCAGTTAAACACTCAGTGGGAGAGAGGCTTGTGGGAAGAGGATGGAGAGGGCATGGGGTTTACCATGAGGTCTCGCCTGGTTCCCCACAGTATCGTCTTTAAGCTGGGCCGAGTAGGTGGGCTTAGCAACACTCAATGCTCGCCTCTCACATCCTGCCAGAGACGAGTCGTCATGGCAATCCAACAGTCTGCTTGACACGAGACAGCAAGAGAGAGATGGAGAGAAGCAGACAGAGAGAGGAGCAGAGAGAGACGTCCCGTGGAGAGCCTCATTGAGTGGAGGAGCAGAGGCTCCGCTCATACCCATACCTCAGAGACTGTCATCTGAATAGGACAAATGAAGACACAACCCCACAGTATCCATCCAAAAGTACACATTTCATAAAATTGTACGTTGCACTGATAAGGCACAAGTGGCCTAGTTTCTAGACTCTATTTGTTCATTTCACTGCATGCTTGCACAGGCCCCTGGCAGTAGACATCCTATGGAGAGTCCATGTCCCATATCTGGACCCAGCATTTGATTGGCATGAAGTCTGGTGTAAGCTTTTTATAACGAAAGAGACCACTGATTGAAATTGTACCATGTGTCCTCTTAAGGCATCGGGGACTTATTTACATTTGTTTTGGTGGTGTCCTCCCGTGGCTAGTTTCTGGCGAATGATTGCATCTAACCTCTCCAAGATTTCTGAGCATACTGTACTGTGCCCTATACTCCCCTTTTATAATTTTCTTAAACTCCTTATTTAGCTTGAAGCTGTCACTGTCCAAGAACTGACAAGACAGGAGAATAGCAGGCGTGTTAGCGTCAACACTGTGTGTGATCATTCAAGTGTAGCTACTAAAGAACTGGCAGGCAGGTTACAGATAGGCAGGATAGAGTTGAAGAGGCCGGCCACCTGATTTGATCCTTGACACTGACAGATATTTACATCGATGTCTTCACTGTCAAATTGTCCTTGAACAAGCCATTGAAAAACTCACTGAAGAAATCCATTATCTGAAAAGACTAATTCAAATTTAAAAAGGTAGCTGCAGTCTTTCTACTTTGTCTTCTTCCCGTCTTGCTAAATAAGTGAGCTCTTCATCTTGCTGCGTGGTCTAAAGTTCATAGAGATGTGGAAGGTCAAAACACTTAAACCAGAGATGAGAAGCAGAGAGCGTTTGCCATGGAAACAGGGCTCAAACCACTGAGTCAAACTTTGTTTTACCTGCTATTAGAGTGGTAAAAATAGCCACATGACTGCTGAGTGTAATGATGTCTCAATGGGAGCATTTCCCTAGATCTCCTTGAGAGAGATAACAGTGTTCATATGTTCTGGAGAAGGCCGCAGGAATGTGTCAATCCAATCAGATGAGTTCATGTATTTTTTAGCTGGGCCAGCCGTAAACACGACTGTCACCAACCAGGTCTTACCCCATTGCATCCAATTACCACAGTTTTCCATTTTCAAAATACGTGCATTTAAAGCAAAAGTCACATTTTACATGCAGTTAATACGCGGGTATAAACTGCGGAGACCGGGGACCGGTGCGTATTATAATACACCACCAGTGGCGGTCACGGCCAGCCACTGCATGCAATTTGGCATATTCACTCCACGTTATTTGTAAGTGGAAAAATGTGTAATTTGTTACGCAGATTGAAGAGATTGGACTGCTGTCACTGACTGACTGACTGACTGACTGACTGACTGACTGATTGACTGACTGACTGACTGACTGACTGACTGACTGACTGACTGACTGACTGAGTGATGAAGTTACAGTACACCATTGGTCAGCCGGAACACATGATCGGGCGGAACGCGGTCCAGCCATACCTAGTCTTGTTTTTATGTTTAATCAATTTTGATAGGCCCTAGTGTCTTAGCTGCTGTTTGCAATCTCCTATTGCTATGTTGTTCTTTGTGAATATCCACATGCAGGGTTTAATACGTATCTTATGCCTCATTGATTTATGGCCAAGCCATCAAAAGGGCCCAGCTCTGTGATCAATCATTCCACTCAAAACAGCAGCCAGCCACAGCCTAGCTGCTACTGAAACTGGCCGGCCAAAAATAACAACAATCCCAAAGAGGTTTAACTGCATCAGCAATATGGTGTTGCGATTATTACGGATTTCAATTATTTGTTTGCAAATAAAATGTGTGGCTAAAAAGTGATTGGGTTCAGCTAAGCCTATTATGCTGCTGGAGCCCATGGTGACAGCCCAAAGGCAATTATTTAGCCACTGTCCATGGTACTGAAAATAACCTGGCTTGCCAGCGGCAGCATGGATATTAAAGACAAGTTCCCAAAGAAACCTAACATAAATTAAAGCACAAAATAGCACAGCTCGAGTAGCAGGCAACATGTAGCCTACTAGTGTTCCTGAGGGAAACGTTCGGCGTTGTTGTTATGAGTAAAAACCTTTGAGAAAATCACACATTATCGACCGACTCAGTTGAAGTTGCTCTCAGCGCTGGGGCTGCCAACCGCGGGGCCACAGCAGCCAGCAGGGGTTGTGAGTTGTCTTGTGGGTAGCCGCCCGCAGCGACTTTTCTCAATAGTTTCGTTTTCAACACAAACAAGAAGAAATGCAACCCAAGTAGCCTAAGTTTTCCTTATTTATTTATTTTTAGCCTGAACGACATCATAGTTTCTCCCCCTCCCCCTGTCTGTCTGGATGCATGATGCACCTGCATTACTAAACTGTTGCCTCAGTCAGTGTATTTGTTGCCTCTATCTGTCTGACGAGCTGCAAAGCCATTCCAGAAGGAGCCCCCACCCCCTCCTCATCACTCCCCTCCTTGCGGTGCGGCGGCGGCGGCGGCACGGTGATGAGCGGGCGGCGCGTCCTGCAGCAGCCAGCAGCAGCAGCACTGCCTAGGCTACTACCTGTCATTTTTTCATGTCAAGACGAGAACTGAGCCACGATCACGTCTCTCAAGCAAGCAAGCAAGCGCCGATCGGGTTCACCGAAACAACCACACATCAAACAGCACTGAAAACGAATGGCTTCATGTGATAACGTTCGATGTTTGCTCCTATTGGGGAATTACGCAATGGTAAGTTCGTTTGGCTTGTTTTCCACGCCGAGTGCCTGTACTCTCATGTCGCTTCTTTCGCTGCTATCAATCAGGGATTCTTTCACTGAGCCTTTTATATTTGAGAAAAAGCGTGATTTCTACTGGACATGTGAGTGGGCTTGCTGTTTTTTGGCACCCACCTCGCATGCATGTGATTTTCTAGAGTGTAAATAAGGGGGGAAGACTGGTTTTAATTACTGCTGTTTTCCCCCCCCTTGCGAAGCAAAGGGGTCACCACACCACATAGCCTACATTGGTGAATTAGCCTGAACGCACGCATACAGGAATGAGAGGAATAAGGTTGTGCAAAATTCACATTGATTCTGCACCCCCACCCCATCCCCCCATGTGAAATGTATTTGTCACTGATAGATTATAATTAGGCTTATAAGGAAAGCATGCGATGCAGGCCTAATTATATAGTGACAAAATCCTCCGATATGCCTCTATACCCTCTGACAATTTTGTAAGGTGGACTTTAAATGACCACGTCCACATGACTGATCTTTTCGCAAAATGAACTGTTTGTTATGTGGTCTACACTACACTACAGCCTGTTACGACCCGACAACATACTGTATTAACTTGATATTAACAGAGCCGTCAAGACGTAATGATGGCTGCAGACAGTGCTGCACAGTGCACACTGACAGACACTCAATATGACAGTATACACGCAACCCCCATTTGCAACATTAAAGGCGCTCGCCTCGCATTCGGGTTAATTGAAAGCGTTCCCATGTCAAACTGGGTTCCCCCTTTAAAGTTGGAATGAATTATTAATGCAGTGATGTTCGGAGCAATTCAACATAGGCTACATGAGGAGGATCCTGATATGTTGAGCCAGATCCAGGATATAAAGTCCTCTGTACAATATGGCGCTAAATAAAGGGAAACGGGTTATCTTTACTATGCTCTGCTTTCATTCTCTCTCATTCTCATTCTCCCTCCCTCTGAGAATGAGAGTGTGGGCCTTGGGTTTTGTTGTTTCTTGTTGTTCCAAGTGTGTATATGCTTAGTTGGTCAGACTTGACATCTTATGGTTGATTGATTGATTGATTGATTGATTGATTGATTGATTGATTGATTGATTGATTGATTGATTGATTGGTTGATTGATTGATTGGTTGGTTAATTGATTGATTGATTGATTGATTGGTTGGTTGATTGATTGATTGATTGATTGACTGACCCCACAGTCTGTGTGGGGTCTTACTCAAAGACTGTCTCTGTATGATATCATGTCTGGGTACATGCTGGGCTATCAAATCAATCATAATTAGGATCAGTGTGTGGTGTAAGCACACACATTTCTTGGTTCGGCTCCTCCCCAACCCGAGGGTAATATTCTCCTACACATTGATGAACAACATGTGTGTTTCCCCCCTTTTTTGCCCTCCATGGCAGGGTGGGAATTACACGGGGGCCTCCGTTGCCCCTCCCTCTGGCCGTGATGCCCTGAGATCCCTAAGGCCACCTTGGCAGTGCCCTGCTACTACCAGCCTGCTACTGTGTCAGTTGCTTTAAAAGCGTCAGTGGTCTCAGTTTAATGTAGCCGTGCCCTATGCAAAGGAGGTGTCATTGGCTCATTTTAACACACATTCTAGAAAAATCGCGCTTCACGAGATCAATAGAGCAATGACCTTTGTGCCCGGCCTGGCATGAGGCCTTGTGCCCTAAAAAGATTTGCGACGCTGAAGGCCAGATGGCCTTGCCCCTAAAATGACGAAATCCCCACCCTGATCCATGGCATAAACGCTTTACTGCTTTTCAAGTGACTCACATGCATCCAGTGCTGCGCAAAGAATCTCCTCCTCCTTGCCCTCAGGAGAGTAATGGTGTTACGGTCTCTGTCGTTTCCTATCCCAGTGGTAGGAGGGATCCGTCATAGACCCTGAGGACTGCTTTTAACCAGGTTTTCATTTGGAGCCAAAAGTTCCATGCGGTCAAATAGAAAACAGAGATTTATTAATCTTATTTCTGCCGTCCTCTCTGTCTCTCCGTCGGTCCTTTTGACATCGTTTGTCTGTCTTTCTGGATGTGTGTCTGCTTGTATGTTTGTTTGACCTAGGCAGTTTTGTATCAGTCCCACTTGACAGCCAGCAACCTCCTCTGTATCTCTGGGTTTTCCCTCTGAGCACAGTCTGTCCTATTGATAAAGCACCCGAGAGCTGCTTTACAAGTAATTGGATTCGGTAGTAGCGGGTAGGGGCACAGAGTGTGTGTGTGTGTGTGTGTGTGTGCGTGCGTGCGTGCGTGTGTGTGTGTGTGTGTGTGTGTGTGTGTGTGTGTGTGTGTGTGTGTGTGGGTGTGCGTGTGCGTGCGTGTGCGTGTGCGTGTTCTGTGAGCCTCTGTGTAGGCTATGCTGCCGCTAGAGTGTGTTTTCTCTTTGCAGTGAATGATTGTGTTTGGTGAAGGCTGTGGATGAGTAAGATGTGGGAGTGGTGGGGGTCTGATTTACCTGCCAAACATAAAAAGAACGTGTGAATATCGTTACAGGTGGCAAAAATCAAGGAGAATACAGTGAAGTCAGAGACGTATTCATAGTATTCCGATGATGTCACAAGCCTTTTTCCTACCAATAGGGCGCTACAATACACACAGCTCATTGGCTGGAAGTGTGTCACTTGATTGTAACCACCTGTTAATTGATCACAATCACCTGTTGTTTTCCTACCAAAATGGCTGTGTGGTGATGTAACATAATACTATCAATTTCCGTTGTGGTCCTTGTCATGGACATACAATACATTGAACTTTAGCAGTAAACTGT
Source organism: Poromitra crassiceps (assembly GCF_964638095.1). NCBI lineage: Eukaryota > Metazoa > Chordata > Actinopteri > Beryciformes > Melamphaidae > Poromitra > Poromitra crassiceps. The sequence goes on along the minus strand of NC_139635.1, from coordinate 32,672,506 downwards.
AGCAATGCATTAAGAAATAGACTTTCACATCCACAGCTTTGTTGCCTGATGTATATGTATATGTTCATGCTGTGGTATAAGGTTAATGGAAAACGAAGGTGCCATATGGTCTGAAGGTGTTCGTGAAGCAGCCTATATCCGCTCTTATATCATTTAAACATCTCCTCTTACATAAGGAACGTCGTTGTGAAAAGTAACACACTGTACGTTTTGGAAAGTAAGCTACTGTATGTTATTCTCTTTATTAAGAAATGTACATACAAAACAGAGGAAAATCCTGTGTGTTGACTGTCGTTTTCACCTTAAATAGTTCAATTTTAGCAGCAGTACCATTACTGTACGTAAAGTTTTACTGTACGTGAAGATTTTACATTTTAATTGAATGCTTAAGATATCATGTGAGCCATAAAATAACTCTTATTTGTCGACCAGCAGTGATGCTGTCTGTGGTCTATTGCAATGAGAAGTATGCTCCTCTGTGTGTGTTGTGTTTCAGAGCCCTTGATGCTGAAGTGCGGTGGAGCCAAGGGGAGCATTTTCATCGCATCCCTGTGAACACACACACACACACACACACACACACACACACACACACACACACACACACACACACACACACACACACACACACACACACACTGCATATTGTTGTCTTGCCTCTGGGAGATAATCACTTCAGGAGAAAATGAGAGGCTACCTGCTGACTGCGATCTTTCTGCTGCCATCGGTGGTGAGTAACTGTGTTCATGTGTGTCTGTGTCTGTGCATTCATATATGCACACATGTGTGTCTGCGTTTGTGTTTTTGAATAGCGTGCAAAAACATGTCATGCAGTGTGTGTGTATTTGCGTGCGTGCATATGTGTGTGTGTGTGTGTGTGTGTGTGTGTGTGTGTGTGTGTGTGCGTGCGTGCGTGCGTGTGTGTGTGTGTGTGTGTGTGTGTGTGTGTGTGTGTGTGTGTGTGTGTGTGCGTGCGTGCGTGCGTGCGTGTGTGTGTGTGTGCGTGTGCGTGTGCGTGTGTGTGTTGTACAGCTATCTTAGTGAGGACCAATTTGAGTTGTATATCCCTGGGGAGTGAGGACATTTGAGGAAAGTGTGTGGACATGTTCGTTGGGCAGGTCCTCACTTTCTCACACACCTCCAAAGGGCCGTTTGAAGGCTAAGACTTGGTTTGAAGGGTTAGGTTAGAATTGGGTTCAGGTTAGAGTTAGGCTTAGTCATGTGTTGTTATGGTTAGGGGCAGGGAATGCCTTATGTCAATGAATGTCTTCACTAAGATACCACTAGCTGTGTGTGCGTGCGGCTGTGCTGTGCTGTGCGCGCGCGCGTGTGTGTGTGTGCGTGCTATGCGTGCTATGCGTGCGTTAGTCCCCGTACCGGGTTATTATATCCATCATCTTGGTCCGTTAGTGGCAGGCGCTCGGAGGAAGGGAAAGGCCATATGCCGCATCAGCACATCAGCATACGTTACAGCTCCCTGATCAGCTCTGTGTTCAGGCGCCTGAGCGCCTGTTAGGACATAACAGATGGGCTGGCTGACCAGAGAGCTGCCCATCCATCTGCTCTGACTCACTCGCAGAAGTGGACTCATTGAAATAAACTGGCAGAATAGAAGAGTTGCAGAAGACGCGCATGTGGGAGGAAGGAAATGATGTGTCAGAGAGGCCACCGATGCAGCAGCAGAGCTGCGGTTTGTTTTCATTTATTTATTTATTTTATTCGTTTATTTGGATGGGACAGTGCAAAATTAATGAACACAGAAACCACAGAAACAGATAGTAAAACCTGGAACATAGTAAAAGTGTAAAAATTGCCAGATTTAGCACGAGGCTAATTTCCATCCGTTGTCCCATAAAACATAAAAACACAAAAAACATAGAGCGTAAAACGTAGAACATAATAAAAACTTACATAAAACATAGGTAGCAGCAGTACACTCTAAAACTACATAAAACATGAGTAGCAACAGAACACTCTAAAATACATGGCACAATTCATTGGTACCTATGGTTCATAAGATACACATAGGAACAGCTAGATTTTGGCTTACATGTCAAATCAATGGCTGTGTATGAAGCGCAAGGAATCGACCTATATGTAGCATTATGGTGGGAAGTTGTCATTTTTAAGTTTTAGGCTGTCTGAAACAGGTAGGATACATTATTTTTGAAACCGTTCTAGGGAACTCATTTTGGCAGATTTTCGAGGAAGCATGCAATGGTTTCTTAGGTGGGGTAGGATATAACACATTGCGACCCTGCTAACAACGAAGAAGAACGAAAATAGCCCCAAACCTCCGTTTAATGGCAGCGGCCAAAAGTCAAACATTACTTCATTTTTTTCATGTGCAGAGATGGGCAGTATTTGAAATACTTGTATTTGAAATACGTATTTCAACTACTTTTTTGTATTTTGTAATTTGTATTTGGCTGGGCAGAGAAAAATGAGATGTAATTTGTATCAAGATACTTTCAGATCTTGTATTTTGTGTATTTCAAATACATAAAATACATTTTTCTTTTTATTCTCAAATTGACACATGTAAACATTGACACAGGTTTAAACTAAAGATGGAGAAATTAGTTGTACTAAAAACAACTAAGTGAACTAAACTGAAACCTGATTTGAATAGGAGAAATTAGTTGTACTAAAAACAACTAAGTGAACTAAACTGAACTGAAACCTGATATGAAAAGATGGAGAAATAAGGTGTATTGAAAAACAACTAACTGAACTGAAACCTGATGTGAAAAGATGGAGAAATTAGTTGTACTAAAAACAACTAAGTGAACTAAACTGAAACCTGATATGAATAAACAGAGAAATTACTTGTACTAAAAAACAACTAACTGGACTCAACTGAAACCTGATTTGAATAGGAGAAATTAGTTGTACTAAAAACAACTAAGTGAACTAAACTGAACTGAAACCTAATATGAAAAGATGGAGAAATAAGGTGTATTGAAAAACAACTAACTGAACTGAAACCTGATGTGAAAAGATGGAGAAATTAGTTGTACTAAAAACAACTAAGTGAACTAAACTGAAACCTGATATGAATAGATGGAGAAATAAGTTGAAATAACAACTAACTGAACTAAACTGAAACCTGATATGATTCAGAATAGATAGACAAATAAGTTGTACTGAAAAACAACTAACTGAACTAAACTGGAAGCTGATATGATTCAGAATAGATTGAGAAAGAAGTTGTATTGAAAAACTAACTAACTGAACTAAACTGAAACCTGATGTGAATAGCTGAAGAAATAAGTTGTACTGGAAGAAAAACAACTAACTGAACTATACTAAAACCTGATATGAATAGATTGAGAAATAAGTTGTACTGAAAAAAAACCTAACTGAAACCTGATTTGAATAGGAGAAATTAGTTGTACTGAAAAACAACTAACTGTCATAAACCTGATTTGAATAGATGGAGAAATTAGTTATACTGAAAAACTATAACTGAACACCAAAGTACTCTAATGAAAATCAAAAATGTATTTCTGTTGCTACAAGGATGTCTGAGTTTCACTGTGCATAATGATGGCTGTGCAGATTTTGACACTAGAATGGTGTTACCACTGCTGATAGTGGAAAGTTGTATTCAGTGAGTGATTGTTCTTTAGTAATTATGTTCTAGATAGCCAGGTTGTTTTGGATTTTGTTTATGAATCAGAAGGAGGGGAAGTCATTTTAAGGATGTAAGGATTTGAACAAGAGTCCAATTTCATGGAAGGCCTTTTTTGTTTGAGATGCAGTTTCTCATCGTTCCTCTCACCGATTCACAATTTCACAACCTTAGACAGGATGTGCATCAGGGCATTCAATTCCTGAAATGTAACCTTTTCTAGTTGTATAAATATGTTTGCACGTTAAATAAATACTGTGACGACAAGTTACTGACATGGTGGTGAATGTGAAGTTGTTTAAAGGGGACCTACTATGCCTTTTACCTATTTCAGTTATTTATATATTGTGTTATGATGTCAGATATCTATGGCTAAACATAGTCAAAGTTCCAAAACTTGAGGTTAACATGCAGAAATGCTGCCTTTAAGTCAAAAGCCCTCACAGAAGGTGATTAACAGCTGAGCTGAAGGAGAAATTAGTTCTACTGAAAAACAACTAAAACTAAAATGGAAGAACTGCAGTGTGTTAGGGAGTACACATACTGTGACAGAGGACTAAAGAGAGGATTTACTGTCTAAGGAAACCAGAAAATTTCACTTTTGAATAGCTGAAATCAGAGAATTAGGACATTTTCCTTAAAGAAATGTCTCTAAATGATTAATAGATCATCAAAATAGGCAATTAATTTCATATTTGGCAATTCATCTATACATTGACTAATCGTTGCAGCTCTTTATAAGTTTTTATGAAATGTATTTTCATGTATTTTCAAAATACAAAATACGTATTTGTATCTCAAATACATTTTCAGACAGGTATTTTGTATTTGTATTGTGATACATTTTTTGAGCAAGTATTTGTAATTTGTATCAAAATACTTTATGATGTATTTTCGCCCATCTCTGTTCATGTGGTCAGGAAAGTCACTTTTGACAGGAAGCATCCTCACTGACTGGAGTCGGGACATTGCTACGTTAGCTAGTAGCCTGCTGGGAACCTGACGAATCTGCCAGCTCATGATCGCATTTGTCTGCCGATGTCAGGCTATTAGCTATAGGCAAGTCGAGCTAAAGCTTGAAATATTCTCTTCAACGGGAGCCTCAAGTTGACAGTCGTATTTGAACTTCAGCTCATGCACACACACACACACACACACACACACGCACACACACACACACACACACACACACACACACACACACACACACACACACCACACACACACACACACTTTCCCAGGGGAAGCTGCCTTGCCTTGAGGACGTCTGAAACCAATTCTTTACATTCATTACCTACATTCAAACCAGGTACCTAATTACTGTAAGCAGGTCCCTACTTAGGTAGCTATAGGTGATATAGACAGGTTCCTTTCATACACAGCCAATAAGTGACTGACTGGTCATCCAGCCCAGTCACCAGAATCAAATGTCTACATTGTACATTTCTGGAATCCACGTTATCATGTTTATAGATACATGAATAATTAACATTATACAGTATATCATAGTGACAGTCTGAGGTTTAACTCCTTCCCCGCCAGCCACGTGATTCCACGGCAATCTGTTTTTTCACTGTTATATGATAGATGGCGCTCTTATGCACTTTGTGAATAATATAGTACAGCACGTCCAGGGTTAAAACCATGCGACGGTGAGGGTCCACCAAAACCAGGAAGCAGAGGAAAGCAACAGTCTCCCATCAGCAAAGCTCCAAGCTTGCTGGTCAAAGCGCTGGTACCGGTGTAGGTACAGGTCTACAGATTCGTCTCGCCCTACCGGAAGTGCTCGCCTCAGGCTCCACAACGGGGTGACACCCTAACCTAAGGTGACCAGATTTCTCAAATGAAAAGCGGGGACATTTCCAGTCCGGCAATCAAATATTATTAAAATATCCGCTGTTATTAACTATGAAATAAGAAAGGGGGATGATTCCAGTTTCATTTATTTTACCCCCCCACACACACACAACACGCTTCACTGTCTGTGCCCCTTTACAAAATGTCACTGTGTTCTCCAGCAGCATTAGGCCTGGCCGTCCTACAGCGCCAAATGTTTTATGAATAGCCTCAGATCTCAAAAAGTATTCTCGGTGTAGCCTAAGTGCTTTTTCATTGTTCAAGATTTCCTGAAAGAGCTGCAGCAGAACATGTAAACACTTGTTGGATGCCTGGATCAACGGGCTACATAGACGTGATGCTGTGATATGCTTTTAACCCGCCCGTAAGCCTCCCGCAACCTTTCTGCTTGAGTGGTTTGCCAGTCTGTAAAGGGGAGACTCGTGGGTACTCATATAGAATCCATTCTCATTCAGATATCTTGAGGTGAGTGAGAGAGGTCAAGGGTCCCCTTGGAAATTGACCATGCCGGTTTTCCAAAATTCATTATTTAGCCCCCTTCCCGACAAGGTAGCATGGCATTGTTGGTCCCAATGGATGCTGTAGGTCTTACAGTTTCATACCCTATAAGTATCTTCACTCTAGATTTAAGAATGAGCCCGCTAGAGCTCGAGTAATATCGGCCACAGACGCCAGTAGAAAATCGGGGACATTCTCGGGGACAGCTCCAGCCGGGGACAGGTCACCAAAAACGGGGACTGTCCCCGAAAATCGGGGACGTCCGGTCACCTTAGCCCTAACCCCTAACCCTAGCCCCGATTCATATTTTTGACGTCTATCATGTCTGATAACATCAGTAGCTTAGCGTCAGCTTGCTAGCTAATATAAAGCTGTCGGCTATTTTGCCCACGTTAATCCCACCACGTGCCCGACGTACAGCCAATCACAATGCATGCCCGAGCCGATCTTGTAGCCGAGCCGAAATTGCACCGACAGCAGCAGCTCTACCCCACCCGATGACAGCAGGGCAGCCTGTCAATACAAACCTGAAGGATTCTTTTTTTCACCAGGTGTTGTTGGCAAATGTACACAAGTCACTTCTCCTCTCAGGTAGTTTAGTAATCCAGTTTGTCAGCTCTCACACCATGTAAACTTCAGCTGGTAGATGAGCCCCAGACATCCAGACAGAACCAGTCGCCCGGCCGGCTAGACAAGAGCGCGACCCTGACTCTCTTCTCCCAAGAGCGGGCTGGAGATCTCACCGGTGTTACAGTGAAAGCTGTGACCACGGACATGTGTGCCCGCCGGAAAGGGAAGCCAATGCACATTATGTGCTGCATAATTCGATGTAACACCGGCCAGTATCCGCCGTCAGAGACATTTGATTCGGTTCAGGATCCTTGAACATGACTATCATTTACAAAAATGCAATTTTTCTCCACTTTTTGTCCAATAGACGGACGTTATGATGAAAACGACCTACCTCCAATGAAGCTAGGATAAAAGGTTTTATTTTTCTATGAAAGTAGAGGCTCTCTTCTTTCTTTAGAGATATTCAGTGCTTAAAGAAAGAAAAAAACATTGCATGGATGCATAACTGGGACGTATCCTCAGTGATGTACCCTGGGGTCATAGGATGTTTTGGGTCTCGCAACATCATACACCCTCGCCCAGGTGACCCAGCCGGGGCTGGCCAAGCCCCAACTTACGTCCCAGTAGCTACCCACGGTCAGCCCTATAGGGAGGGTCGAAGGTGGTCATGTGGTCAGGGCCACTCAATCCGCTGCTCCGGAACTACTCTGCCGGGACCGGGGGAGGGGGAGGGCTCTGGTACGTAGAGGGACCGGGCTCTGTGGGTTGCCACCCGGCCGGGTTCCTCCCTCGTCCCACCAGGTCTACGACCTGTGCGCTGCACCAGACTCCCCCGCTCCAAACATCTCATTCCGAGGTGATGGTATCTTAGTGGACACCATGCAGTACCAGTACTTGGTGGCACTGCAGTCTCCACTTACATGTTCATAGAACCAAAATATTCAGTGGGTCTTGATTATTGAAAATGATCAAAGACGCCGCCGGTGGCTGGCAACTTTTTTTTTTTTTTTTACAAAAAGTCAAGTATGTTTTACTAAACTCAACCATTGTTTTACTTGCCTAAACCTAACCTGCAATTCGAGCTGTGGCTCCCAGAACTCGCTGACGGGCCGTTGGTGGTTATGTCAGTCTGGAGCTGACTGGGTTGGTAACCAGGAAGTAGCGGTGGCTCCTCTGAGGCGGGGGCACCAAGGGACCCTCATACGCATGTAACCAGGAAGAGCCAGTGTCTGTACTGGACGACTGGAATGTTCATATTTTACATTTCTGTTGATTCCAAAAACATACAATACAGACATTTTATCCTGGCAATAGAACAGATCCATGAATAACATCCCATTCTGCCCATTCACTGTTTTCCAATCTTTGCTTTTTTCTCTACTTTGTCGTTCCTCTCCTCTCCTCCCCTCTCCTCTCCTTCCCTCTCTTCTCCTCTCTTCCTCTCTCCTCTCCTCTCTTCTCCTCTCATCTCCTCTATTCTCCTCTCCTCTCCTCCCCTCTCTTCCCCTCTCCTCTCCTCTCTTCTCCTCTTATCTCCTCTCTTCTCCTCTCCTCTCGTCCCCTCTCCTCTCCTCTCCTCTTCTCTTCTCCTCTCCGCTCCTCTCATCTCCTCTCCTCTCCTCTCCTCTCATCTCCTCTCCTCTCATCTCCTCCCCTCTCCTCTCCTTTCTTCTCCTCTCCTCCCCTCTCCTCTCCTCTCCTCTCTTCCCCTCTCCTCTCCTCTCTTCTCTTCTCCTCTCCTCTCTTCTCCTCTTATCTCCTCTCTTCTCCTCTCCTCTCGTCCCCTCTCCTCTCCTCTCCTCTTCTCTTCTCCTCTCCGCTCCTCTCATCTCCTCTCCTCTCCTCTCATCTCCTCTCCTCTCATCTCCTCCCCTCTCCTCTCCTTTCTTCTCCTCTCCTCCCCTCTCCTCTCCTCTCCTCTCTTCCCCTCTCCTCTCCTCTCCTCTCTTCTCTTCTCCTCTCCTCTCCTCTCCTCTCTCCTCTCCTCTCCTCTCCTCTCTTCCCCTCTCCTCTCCTCTCCTCTCTTCCCCTCTCCTCCCCTCCCCTCT